>NW_025109917.1:1098929-1109702 GCF_011392965.1 Frieseomelitta varia | reverse complement strand
CTGTTTCTTTTTAACCCTTTAAAGCAAGAGTCTCCTAGATTCCCGGTTGACACGGGCGGAGAATGTCAAAAAAAAAAAAAAAAAAAAAAAAAAAAAAAGACGGACGCGCGTGTTTACGATTCTGTTGTATCCACGGCGACTTTCGATTTCGAAGTAACCCGTCTACAATGTAAATAAAACGTTGCCTCCTATAAACTTCGGGAGAAGGAGAAATAACGAGCCTGGGGGAAGAAAAGTTGAAGAGCCGTCTTGTAATTTAACATAGGAAAGAAACCGGTTTCCCGCAAAACACAGAAAACGAGTCCTCCTCTCTCGTTCCATCCACCGTCGCGGGGCCGCGGCCAGACGAAGACGCCGGACAAAGGAGAAAAAGGAAACGGGAACGAGAAAAAGATGGCTAAAACACGCGAACGAGGCGGTGGAAAAAGAACGGCGGGGGGGAAACGGGGCAGCCCGGCGTCGAGAGAAAGACCGAGGCCTTCCGCTCGTCTTCTTCTTCCTTCGTCTTCGTCTTCTCTGGAAAAGCGAACGTTTTTCGAAAAGCACGTACCAACGGAAAGATGGCGGCTTTCCACGGAGGTGAAACCTGTTGCCAAAGCCATCAAAGCCCCTCTCCCCGGACCGTTTCTAAGCTTCCTACGACTCCTTGTAGCCTCTTCACCCTCTGCTCACGCCACCGCCACCACCCTCGCCCCTCCCACGGCGAACGCTTTTGAAATTCTCCTCCGTCACTGCTCGAATGGACTGCCGCACAAAACCCTGATCTTCCGTACGGTTTTCGGAATAAAATCGTTCCCGTGGAACGTAAATTGACTGATCCACCCCTTTCGTTTGTATTCACGTTCTTTCGCCTCCTCGTGAACTGCGGGGGAATGTCTTTGTACATCGCACGTACGCATTTTTGGATTTTATTATATTTTTATTTTTTACTTCTACTGGTTACAGAACTATCTCATTTTTTTTTATTTCCGCGTTACAGTATCGTTGTGCAATTGCTTCGAGTAATTTATGACAGTCGCGTTATTCCGTGGAGTAGATAACTGTAATGAATAACGCGATCTAGATGAAATAAAATCGTCGAAACTTCTGGACCTGTAGAGGCAAACGATCCAGCGGATTAGAAAGAAGCTCGGTGGCCCGATAAATTTTTGGACGCGTGAATGTCGACACGGATGCTCGTGGCATTCCGAACGAGAAGAAGAAGAAGAAGAAGAAGAAGAAGAAAAGAAATCAAAATCAAAAGGGGAATAAAGAAACGCGAAAGAAAAGAGGCGAGGCCGAACAGCGAGCAAAGAGGGAAGCAATTAAGCTTTCCCTTGATTTATTTCAGGCATAAATAATTTTGTAGAAGTACTAATTATCGCCTCCGCTTTGAATCTATATCTCTTCCCTCTCCTCTTCGGCCGACATACACTCACTCTCTCTCTCTCTCTCTCTCTCTCTGTCTGTCTGTCTCTCTTTCTTCCTCTCTCGGTTCATCGTTAGCTCAAGATGAAAGCACCCGCTTCTGCGTGGCCAAACTTCCCGTGAAGCGATAAATTTCTAGAAACAATAGGAAACTCCGGGGCTAGACAATAGAAGAAATATATGTACCGCCTAGAGAGAGAGAGAGAGAGAGAGAGAGAGAGCTGTCCCAACGAAGACGGAAGCGTAGCTTCGAGTTTATTTTGAGGAAAAAAGAGGGCGCCGCTGCCGGCACACAAGGGCCCAAGGGTTGAAAAAGAAGCGGGCCAATTCTCTACTCTCTCTTTCTCTCTCTCTCTCTCTCTCTCTCTCTCTTTTCCTGGTCACGGATATGAGAGAGAGCTGGCCAACACCAGTATCCTGTAGATTCACTCTCGAGATTGCGAACTGTTGTTCAAACAGTGCTGAAAAATAAATGGTAGCCTTGATTTTCTGTGGCGCCGCCTAGCCTCAAAGAAATTCGGCTGTCGTTAGGGGTCGGATTTTAAAAGTACGTAGCCTCGGAAACCAGCTGCCGCGACGCTCGAATATTTTTGGACCTTTTCACGAAAACAGTTTCTGCCATTCCGGCGCAAGACGGGCGTATCTTGCGAGAATTCGAACTTACTTCAAATTTATTTCGAAAGTAAATTCTATACGTGTCGTTTACGAGGGATCAAAAGTCGATCTGAGTAAAATTGTCTTGTCTTTCAAAGTCATTTCACGACTGCAGAGATTATTATAGACTCGAATATTGCATGTTCTAAAATAATTAAATTGTAGATGCAAGTAATTTGTGGTTCGATTAACAGTCAGTCAAGTTTTGTCACGATTCAAATTGAAATATTTGGAGAATATTCTTTATTATATTGAAAATATTCTTTATCAATCTTTCAATTTCATGATTGTACAGATGACTCGTATACAGGATCTTCTCAAATTAAATTGTAGATGCAACTAGTGATTAAGTATTTGATTAATAATCAGTCAAATGACTGTTACGATTGAAATAATATTTGGAAAATATGTTACTTTCAACATATTTGTAAGCACGAGAAGTCGATCCAACTGAATCTGACTTGTCTTTATTAATCTTTCAATTTCATGATTGTGGAGATGACCCGAATGTTGCATCTTTTAAAAATAATTAAATTGTAACTACTAATTAAATTGCAGATGCAAGTAGTTCGTGGAGAAGGGTTCGATTAATAGTCAGGCAAATTCTCTCACGATTCAAACTATTCAAATATTACCATCGCCTGTTGAGAACGAGTCGCCCCCTCGAGAACGCCATTTCAATCAGCTTACGAATTTCCGAGAAAATATTAGTACACAATGACGAAAGTCTTACGTTTCACGGACTGAGAACGTTTCGTGGAAGCGGCCGCGTATTCAGCGTCGGCGACGTGTTGCTCCGGAGATTCGTCGATTTTCTACTATTCAAAATAATGGGAAACGTCTGTTGAACGTCAGTCAATGTCAGTCCAACGTTGCTCCACCCCCGTGTTCCATGGACGGCTAAAAAAAAGGCACAACAAAACATGGAAATTATCTATCTTTGGCCGACGGTGCCCCGGTTCCGACAATGGGGGCCGAATCAGTCTGGAACGTTAATTACACCGTGGCTGTCGGACGACATGTTGCCCGTCGATAAATAACAAAAGACACGATCCTCTGCTTGCTCTATTTCATTCGGTCTATAATTACATTAAGAGATCGTCGTAAAACTTGTTTCGCGATTTGACGGACGAACACAGTTGGCAGAGAAATTGTTGTTCCCCCCTCCTCTCACCCTTTTATCATAATTGTGCCCGTTCGAAATTCTTACTGGTTCTCACTGGTCTGGACGTGAAAATTTACAAACTCTTTCGGTTCTTCCAATTGAAGGTTTCAATTCGAAACTATGTAGTTTCTGGAGATCCAATCAAACGCGCCGAGAGTTTTAATTTATTTTTTTACTCTGTGTAACAGCCACAGATCTCGCAAATAAAAAATTCTAGTAAATCAAATTTAATGTTTCAAAAGTGCTAGAAACAATTTACAGCAAAGAGGATAAACTGTACTAACAGTCAACGAAAAATTCTCGATAATTTAAATTGATAGAATTTCGCAAAGAGAAGTCATTTTAAAAAATTTAAAGCTTCTGTCTTGATAGTCTCCTGAGTTCGTTTCTTTTCAAAGATGATTTTACACGAGGTATAAAGCAAAAGAGTGAAAATACCTTTTTATCGAAAATTGTAAAAACTCAAACAATTATAAAAGCATTGAAAAATTTTTTTTGGTGACTGAAGTCTACTATAGTTTCGATTTTGAAATTTTGTCCTTAAACCTACGTTTTTTTTTTTTTTCTTCATTATTTTATTGAACTTGGAACATCAAGGTTAAATGACAAAATTTCTTGAATTTTTGAGGTTGAAAAAAAATCATAGATCAAATTTTAAAGAGTCATTACAAATGGGAGAATCTTTAAAATGATATGGTTACAAAAAAAACTTTTTAATGTTCCTACACACGTTCAAATTTTGATAATTTTCGACACCCTCACTTTCCTATCTTACACGGTGTAAAATCACCTTTGAAAAGAACGAACTCACGACTGTCAGAGCAGACATTCCACGCTTCAAAATGAGATCAAGTAGATCATTACACGACTTCTTTTCTGTATCAGTTTAAATTATCGACAATTCTTCATTATGCGACACTAAACTAATCTATTCACGGCGTACAATTACGCGCGAATAATACAGAAAATATCTCTTTTTCCACCCTCAAACCGTAACTGCGACAACGTCATCAACGTTCAGTTCCAATCAGTCGAAATCCGAATGGAACGAACAATTGAACAATTAGAAAGCACAGCAGCCAGACTGGAAATGTCTGCGAAACGTAGATGCGAAAGGAATCGCAGCGAGACTAGAAAGCTGTTTTTCCAAGGAACCTAACGACTACGACGGAAGACAAATGGAAGAAGACGTTAATTACACGAGGTCTCTGAAAATGAATTTAACCAGGTCGGGGTATCTGCGAGCGAGATCTGTCGAGGAGCGAGCGAGGGCGAGCTCCCAAGAGAGACGGCAACAGAGAGTCTCTCAGGATCTCCCGCTGGTAACATTACCGAGCCAGGGGTTTCGCCAAATAGTTTTTCGAAAAGCTCGATGGATGCACTTGCTTCGTGAACGCACGCTGGCCCCAGGTAGAAAACGAACGAAGGACGGAGCAAAACTCCAGGAAACTCTCTCACCTGTCCTCGATTTTTCCCCCTCTGTTCCTCTCTCTCACTCTCTCTCTCTCCCTCCCTCTCTCTCTCTCTCTCTCTCGCCCTTTTCCTTTGTTCCTGCGTTCCTCTCTTCTCTTCGGCCGGATGATCGATGACTGAAAAACGAGGGGAGAACACAACAACGAGCGCCTCGAGTCGCTCGAACGCTAACGAATGATCTCTAAATTTCTGCTTCGAGGACAACAAACGCGCGTACAGACGAGGCAACTTCGTGCTGGCGAGGCGGAAATCCGAGGCACGTCCGAGCGATTTTTGATATCCAAGCAAGGATACAGAGAACGTACGACGACGTTTGATCGGTAACAAACAACACGAGAGGGGTGGAAGTTGCGAAGTTCCAGCTCCGTGCTGGCGAGCCGTTTTCCAGGACTTTTGATGGCCTATCGGCGTTGAAATCGAGTTGGGGAATTGAATTTTGTTCTTGTTCTCCGGCCGTTGCGTACGACGGGCATAAATGGGAAAACAAGCGAAAGTGAAGCGATGTTTAATGTTCGTCGCAACTTTCCAACCTCTGAACCTGCTTAGTTCTCTGCGCGTGAAACAATTATCGCGCGAACAAGTGTGCTGGAAGATAGCGTAAAGAATATTGAGCAGAGATCTATTGGCAATACTCTTGTGAGGTACTAATTTACGAAATTGTAACAGTTTAAATATTTACACTAGTCCAGATATTAAACAATTGTTAACGATACGTTAACAATTGAATTCTTTGTGTTGGAATTTATGCAAGGAATGTGTTTGCAATTTCGTAGGACACAATCTGTTTTGAAGCTAGAAGCCACTATTTTCAAAATACGTCATTTATTTTAGTCTGTTGGTTAGAATGTTTTTACAACGCGTAGTAGATGATAAAGTAGAGACGCTTCCTTTTTCAAAAATGCTGTAAATTGCCACAGTATGCAAAAACATGTAAAATCAAACCAAGAATTTTAAAATAAGCCCAAGTTTGTTTCACAAAACTGTTTAAATATTTAATGATTGATGTTATTTGTCAAAAATATGACTGTGAATCACCAAATCTTCAAGAACCGCCTTAGCTACGACTTTCGATAAATTTAAAGCTGGTCATCGTTTTCAAATCCGCCGTGTTAAATCAAAAAGATATCTACAACTTTCGCTCGACTCAAGTCGTTAATGTCAAGTAGCAAAAAAAAAAAAAAAAATACTCATCTATATGCAATATTACAAAAAAACCTTAAAACTGAAGCTACAGCTGTTTGTATATTTCGACTGTACACGCGAAATCGATGCCCGATTGTTATATACCGAAGTCATTTGTCAAACCACCTTCTGATCAGATACCCCTGTTCGAATTGACAGATTCTATGAAAATAGAAGGAACAGAAAATACGCGAAACAAGGCAAAAACAACTGGATAAATGTTCCCGAGTTAAAACTGACGGTATAACAGTGTATGAAATCGATACCCGATTGTTGAATACTAAAGGTCTCCTTTCTAAAGTCGTTTGTCAAAAACCACGTTTTAATCAGATACGCCTATTCGAACTGATAAAAAGTAGGAACACTATTAATAAAAACTGAAGGGAAACAGCAAAAAATACACAAGGTAAGCAAAAATACAAAATGACGACTGCATTGAAACTATGGACATTAACAACATTAAAATATTTCGTACGAAATCGACGACCGACTGTCAGATACTGAAAGAGTCTCTTTTCCAAAGTCGATACGCCGATTAAAAATAACAGATTTTAAGTAGATTCTAAGGAGAACACCAGCACTATTATTGTAGAAGACAAAAAAGAAAAAAAAAAATACAACAAACAACGTCAACGTCAACAATCTAATCAGCTCTCGATTAAACTTCGTCGTTGCCTTAACCCGCGCGCGGGTTCATTCCGTTCTTCCCGTTCCGCTCGATCCACGCCGCTAACTAATGAGTGATCAGGGCAGAAAACACGTGCAGCGCTCGAATCTCGCGCGTCTTTGCCTTCGCTTTCGATAGCCCCTCATTACTCGAGCGGCGTTCGAGTAACGACCTCGGACGGAGAGATCTCGGAACGGTTTTTTGTATCGCGGGGTCGAAGTCTCTCTCTCTCTCTCTCTCTCTCTCTCTCTCTCTCTCGCCGCTGATCAGAATCGCGCGATAACGTTCCGGCTTGGTACGTCGACGTCGTAAATTATGGCCGATCGAGTTCGGCACGGCCACTCTCGTTTCTTCAGGATTCGAAGGTGAATATCTGCGGATGGAGGATCCTTCCATCCTTGAGACGGGCCGGATCGAGCAACCAGCCACTTCCCGCTGCTAGCCCCGGATACCGGAGAGTAAATCCGCGTTGATATCTCTTTATCCGTCCTCCTTCTCCTCCCCTCTTTTTTCGCCGCCTACGCCGCAAACAGAATACTCCTCTTGAGCGCCCTATTAAGCCTCTCGATTATCCATGTGCTGACAATCGAGAATCACCACCAATTTTCGTCTCTCTCTCTCTCTCTCTCTCTCCCTCTCTCTGAGATTGGAATTTTTGAGAAAGACACGCTCCGCGTTATATGAAACCAAGAGCACAAAATGTTGGAAATGAATAGTTTCCTTCCTTTTTAAGTAAAATAGAAAAAAGATGCAAAGCAGATTTTTTGTTTGACTTATTTCTTGTGAACATGGTTGGAAAATATTATTTCTTATTTTTGCTAAACGTAGCGAGAAAGACTGCCTTAAATAATGCTATATGAATTAAATAATTATAATATTATATTATAAAATTACAACATTATATAAATTATATAATTGTATAATAATATTATATAATTACATAAATTCCTCTTTAAAGTAACACGACTAATTCCGTGTAAAAATGTCCCACGACGTGTGCTTCTTCTGGCACAGGAGTTGACGCGAAATTATGTTTTTGAAGACGGTGGAAGAAAGCATATGTTTTCACGTAAAAAATGAGATTCTTTCAGCAAGTTTCCAATCTTAGTCTATTGGTCCTTATATGAGGCAGCAGTTGTTAAATTTTACGGACTCGAGAATCCTTCGCTATTAATTTCGATCAAATTTTTCCAATTGCAGAACTATCGGTCATTAAACTTGCGTCAGTAAAATTTAAATGCAAGGGTTAGGGGAAAATTTTTACAAAAAACACTTTTAAACTTTTGTTAACACATCTTGCGAAGAATCTCAACAAAATTTCCACGAAAAATTATTAACGAACTGATAGTTCTAGTATCAAATTTTAGTTTGAGAAAATCTTTCGACTATTAAATCTAATTAAAAGGATTAGATGGTCGAATTGCTGCTATACACGACACAAATTCGAATATTCAAAGTCGGCGTTTCAGTCATCTTGTTATTGCGTATAAAATGAAACAGCAATATCGGACGACAAGAGCTGGACAAGAAAATCCCTCGAAAAGATTTATTAAAAAAAGCGTGAAAGGTGCAGGGGCGCGTTTGGAAGGCAGGCAATGTATATTTATACAATGTATCTTGCGGCGGGATCGCCGCAGATTTTCATTTAATTAGCATGGAGGCATTTCTGTTTTCATCTGACAGATTAGCTCAAAGAAGTCGAATGAGAAGCAGAAGATAAAGAACTAGAGGAAGAGGACCAGGACAAAGAGGTTCGCTCCTAATGGCGTTTTCTTAATGAACGTTTCCTTTGTCTTGACCAAACAACAGAGTGCCGGAGCCTGTCTTCCCAGCGAGACGGCCGCGAGATAAATAAATTCGAAATTTTCGCAGCTACGAGGGCGTAGAAACAGGGTAGAAACGTGTTAATTGCGGCGCTATTATAACACAAACATCGGTTCCCTGCGGACGAAACGATTTAAAAAAAGAAGAAGAAAAAGAAAAAAAGAGAAAACAACAATTCAATTTATACGTTGCAACAATTAGCCGCGCGGTCTATTTAAACTGACCGAGCGTTTCTTTCCTCGATAAACTACCTTGAGACTCTTGTGAATAATTCCTCCGGTGTCTGGTATTTTACCGCGGCGTTAATTAAAAATTCCATTTCCTTGCGGCAATCTGTACTTTCCAGTCCCATCTCAATCAAAAAAATGTCACCGTCGAAACAAACCCCTGTTTTATCCACTTTGCCCCGTTGTCCAATTAAATATTACACGACGATCTCCTTCGACGGTGATACCTTCCCCGAGTCTATCCAGCGACAAACTTAAATTCACAACGACAAAGTCTCGGCGAAGGTTCGAGGAAATGATAAATCCCAACGAAACGGAAACAGCGTAGCTTCCACGATTCCCCCGCGAGTCTGCAGTCTGTCGCGCGAGTTGCGAGCCAATCTTAAGGGTGGCGAGTCCGCCCCTTCTATGAAACACGCTGTGGCTCGTCCGAGGTCGGTTCGTTTCGTCGGTGAAAATGAGCAACGAGAACCAGCGAGCGAAAACATCGTTCACCGGCACCTTCCAATAAAAGTCCCGAAACGGAAAGGCCGCGGCGCGGCTGCAGCGGTTTGTCAGTTGTCACGAATAGCCGGGTAGGGATTGGCACACTGACACAGTGGCGTGCTGCATTATTAAACCGGCAACAGCGCGCCCAAGGACGCGGCCGGAATTGGCCCCGAGCAAAAATTAGCCGGCTGTCGCTCAACCGTGGAATTAGTCCGCGAGCAGAGCCGTCCTTCGAACCACTGACCATTCCTCTCTCCTTCGCCGCGGCTCTCCTTTCGTTCATCCGATCGAGACGCGCCGTAATTGACGCGAGATCAACAGCTCCTCCGCCGAGTCTCTCTGTTCGATGCTGAACCGATATTCCTCGCCATTGTATCTCGACTGAAGCTCGTTGAGAAGGAAGCTGAAACTGAAAGCACGCCGATTGCGATAATGATGCGTAAATGACGCTGGTTATGCAAATATGTGTATATATAGGTTGTTTGATTTCATCGGATTTCGTACAAATGATTTTGTTTCATTTCTTATCCGTTTTAAAATTTATATCGATGAAAGAGACGAGCTGGTGTTTCTTCTAAATATTTTGACGAAGCCTCGAAACATCGCTTGTCTGTAACATTTCGCTGAATTGAAATATGGCATTTCGATAGTGTTGCTTTTTTTTTACGATTTTAGTAAAAAAAAAACTTCCAACACTCTAAAAGACACAATGCATCTTCACCCACCTGCGACCAATATTTCGACTCCATAAATGATCCAGCAACGCTCTCCGCGGACACGAAAAATCCCTCGGTAGTATCGACGTATTTTGAATGCAGAGCGCGAGGAAGAGAGGGATAGCTTCTCTCCGTGGAGAAGCGTCTTCCAAGTCCACGTTTCCTCGACCCCATCTAATTCCACTTCTCCCTCGCTCCCTTTCGCCGTCCTTACCTTCACTCTCACTCTTTGCTTTTATCTTCCCTGACTCTGATCCTTTTCTACTTCCTCGTTCCGAGCTTCACTCCTCGTCCCTCCCCGTCCCCCACTCGTTTACCCGCGTCGTCTTCCGTCCTCGCGCATCTCCACCGTCCTCCTCATCCTCCTCCTCCTCCTCCTTCACCGCCCGTATCCATCCACCTGCTTTCCACCCTTCTCTCTAGCGCGACACACACCACCCTTCAGCGGCACCCTCGCAAACCATTCGAGCTATCCAACCCCCTTTTGGATATCTCCATACGCCACTTACCCGGGCTCAGGATGTTCTCCGTGCGTACGCGCGTGGAATCTGTAAGCACCGATAAGGTCGCGGCGATTATATTTCTAGTTTATCTGCATCGGGATCGTAACATCGCGGGTCCTTCGCGGCAGCGATAGCCGCGAGCAAACGTGGAAAGAAACGGGTAATTGCGGATCTTCGATCGAACGAAGAACCGTGTCTCGTTTGATCATTCCGCCGTTGCGGTGTGAATTGTTGTAGGAAAGGGTTGCCACTCCTCTGAGTTTAATTTTGTTTCTGTAAATGTATCGACGTGTTAAAAATTCCGGCAGGTTTTCTATCTAAACGTGCGAATCTCGATCTTTCCCTCGATCGGCGTCCCTTGAGAATTTTCTCTTGCAAAATGACCACACTTGGCGCTTGAATATTCCCGCCGTCGTCCAAAGCCATCAACGCGTGTAAATTCCGCCTTCCACGAGGCGAAAAAAAA
>NW_025109917.1:952485-1098918 GCF_011392965.1 Frieseomelitta varia | reverse complement strand
AAAAAAAAAAAAAAAAAAAAAGGAAAAAGGAAAATGTACAACGACGTCAGTCAAGGAAACGTGAAAGAAGATACTGGCGTAACACTTTGAGTTCCCCGTGAAAGCCATCGTCCCTCCGACAGTTTCTTCGACCCGCGTCAACCGCGTGGTGAGTTTCTTCCTTCGCACGTGCGTGCGCGTGTCCGCGCCCGCGTCAGGTGATTAAAAGCAATAAAGCCGAAGTAATGTCGCGTGCAGGGGACCGGTAACGCGGCAAAAAGAGACTCGACGATAAAAAAAGAAACGTTCCTTATCGGTTGAGGCGATCGGTTACTCGAGCTTGAGCGTCACTGTCCTCGGTCCGTTCTGCTCTCGGCGAAGGGGTGGCCACCCCTTCGTCCGACTGTAGAATGTTGTCGCTGGAGGCGGCAGCGACGATGGCCAGAGAAAGCGGCGCGTCCACCGAGAGACAGAGGGAGGCCGACGGAGGAAAAAGAGCGAGAGACATGGGGGGTGGACTTTAGAGTCCAGCCAAGGGGAGCAAGAGCGACTAGATGGCTGGGGTGACCGGGAGGAAGGCAGAGAATTTACGCCCGCCAGTGAATTCCTACAAGACCTCATATCGTGCACACACAAACACGCATTGTACGTGTGTACCTGTAATACGTGTATACGTATAAGGAACAGTGAATAGCATAATTGTCGAAATGAAAAATTATCGATAACTTGAACTAAACTATCGCTAACGTTATAAAACAATGAGCACACTTGAGCACATTTTTATAAAATTACTTCACTTTGATTTTTATAATAAATTCATTCTCTTCATCACACCAGCAGCTGGGAAAGTGGGACCATTTTCTTCTCGAAAATTTATTTGGTAACTCTCCATCGTTTTTTGAAGACTTTTACAACCTTCTACAACCAGCCTTTAAAATTTATTGTACGATTTTTTTTTCACTATTTTATCGAACGTTGACTATTGAGGTAAGACAGAAATTCAAAAAATCGTAATGTTAATCTGATCTTAGTATTCAAAATAGTGAGAATAAATCAACAAGTTTTAAGCAGTCATCATAAAGAAAAAATTTCAATCTTCAAGGCCATAGTAAAAGAAACCTCTTTTGCTTTTCATTCTAGGCATTCTTTCAATCAATTTATTTTCATGGTATGTTGTCTCAACAGTGCTGTAAAATCTTCATTAAACGTGTTTTGACGAAGTTAGATTCGATATCTATCAAACTCTTTCCACAACAATTCAAGTGGATTAATATCAAGCGACTGGGACAGCCAATTCACGTTCATCAAAATTATTTGATCCTTTTTTTCCAATTACAGGTGATCTGAAACTTTTGATTGGCAGTGTGTTTCGTAACTTGTGGGAGCTGATTGTACGCCTAAAAATAATGAAAAAAAGTCATATTTATGAGATATAATGAATTTTATAAACAGAGCAAACTATGGTTTTAGAGCAAGCTAGTTTTACCAGGCATGGTACATTCAATTTTCATAATAATTAATAATTGGGATGAAGAAAACCAACACGTTATTGTGCAGTCAAGACATCAACACCAGTTTAGTTTAAACGTATGGGCAGGAATTGATAAATTTTTAATTGGATCTTTTTTTCTTGATGGGAAACTAACAGGCACAAAGTACGTTGATTTTTTGAGCACGAGTTTACACGAAATATTAGAGGAAGTTTCAGTCGATATTAGACTTCGTATGCGGTTTATGTTTGATGGAGCTTCGCTGCATTTTAGCCGAGTGGCTGAGCAATTTTTAAATCAACACTTTGCAAATAAATGGATTGGTTGTGGAGGTCCTATTGCATGGTCTGCTCGTTCTCCGGATTTGAATCCATTAGACTTTCATTTGTGGGGACGTTTAAAATCTGTTGTACACGCAACATCGATTGAACATGCTGAAATACTACGAAATAGAATAGAGCAAGGCTTCCGATAAATTCGAGAAACACCAGGAATGATAGAGAGAGTAACCAGATGAATGACAAGACGCGTGCAGGCTTGTCTTCAAATGCAAGATGATCATTTCGAGCATCTTTTGTAAAAATAATTAAAATAGAAAATTCATTATATTTCATAAACGAAGACGGATAGGACATATATTTGTATAACTTTTCTTCATTATTTTTAGCCGTACAATCAGCTCCCGAAGTGGGTCCCACAAGTTACGAAACACCCTGTATAATATTCTCAATTTATAACAAGCTAACGTTCTGTCTCTTTCGTATTTCGAATTTCTGTTTAAGTGTTAAAGGACACATGGTCGCGTGACAGTTTCTGCTTCATTGTATCCATAGAACAAGCAGAAAGCTGAGAAATTTTCGGGACATACGCCGAACATTCGTACGTGAGAGAGATAGGACAGAGCGAGGAAAATTCTCGCGCACAATAGCGTTGTTGGTCCCTACCGAAGGGAATCCATAAATTCTGCAACACGTGGGAATCCGTCGAAGCTCCCGATGATTTGCACGCTGTTGAACCTTCTTGTGTTTCAACTGCTAGTTGACACGTGTTCCACGTGTGTGTCGAAGCTTGAAAGATATCGTGTTCGCCTACACGTTTGCTGTATAATGGCAATTCTGTATTGGTTTCGTGACTTTCGAATTTTTTTACGTACATATACATACTATGTACGTGGTTGACGAGTGTTTATGAAACTGAGTTTGCTGAATATTGTTATGGTTATAAGGATACACGGTCTCTCGTACGTTGTACAGACACAATCTGTTCCTATCTGTACAGTTACGAAAGTCACTTTCTCCGAATTTCTTGCTCTTATGTTTGTTTACTTTGCTTGTTGTAAGATGTGCAATGAAGAGCATAACTGTACCAACGACGATGAAAAATTGTCGACAATTTAAACTAATGTGTAACTTTAGTTGGAAAAAGATCATGCAGCGAGATTTAAAAATTTTTTCAATCTTTTTACACGCGTGTATGAATTCTGATGATTTTCGAGAACAAAAGTAGACTGTGAAAATAAAGGTTTCTTACTCTCAATCCACAAGCGGATTGTTATATGCGATTTTTTTTCTACATAGAAAATCAGCTGTATCGATTATTATTTACTTTAATCAGACTGTTGCGAGTGAAAAAAAGATCCACAATGATTTCGTCGCGTACAATCGTGACGATAGAGTTCAATTTTCCAGAAGCTAATCGTCAAAGATCGTGAAACTATCGATCGATTGTCCAAAAAAGTCCTCGTCGTCTAAGCTAATTGAATTTGAAAACGAGAATGAAAATCAGATTTTCTCGACACGTTCGCGCTGTTTACGCTTGAGCCGAATCGGTAAGTAAGGCGGTTTCAAATGAAATTAACGAAACACACTCGGTATAAATGTCTTTAGCCCCAGTGTAGAGCCAATGTTTCACGAGTAATCCTGTAACGATGTCAGGCACCGCGTACGCTCGTTACCGAAGTTAAATGTCAATAAACAGTCCGCGTAGACCGGAATGCCGAGGCACCTGAACGTTGGGCCAAACAGAAGCGGCAAAGCAAGGCGCCAATCACGCGCGAAGACAAACACCGACGTCGGACCATCGCTGATTGCCGAGGAAGTCCTTCCAGGACCTTGCTATTCCTGCTGGTAGGCAATGCCTCCCCCCCACCCCCCACCCCCGCCCCCTCGCGCCCGTCCCGAGGACAACGTACCCTGAATACGAAATCAAAAGGCGTCCGTTCCAGGCGCGCAAGTTCCTCGCCCACCGCCCCCGCCCCCCCAAGTTCAAACATTCGAAGGCTCCGAGGCTCAACTGCGTATGACCGTTTAATGGTGACCTTGCAATTATTAAACGAATCCCTTTAAGGTCTGAAGCGGAAATTGGGCACAGCTGGCGCTTGAGACTTGCGCGCGTGTTGCATTTTCGCGGATAACCGAACGAAATTCCACGGAGAGATTCTCTCACGATGGAACGATTGAGATTATTCCTTGCTGTACGCTTCAGCCTCCGCTAATTATCTAATTACGCCTGATAAATATAAGTTTGCCGATAACTGCACGGCTTGTTACGTCATCTTATTTTTAGCCTCGCACGTGGCGCGTGTCACAGACTGCGTGGTATATGTAAAAAAGAACTTTACGTTCTAAATTTAATTCGCGTTATTAATAACGCAACGCGCGAAGAAAGCTCCCTCGGATTTCATACAGCTCGAACGAACGAAAGAGGTGACTCACGATCACGCTTGACACATACTCGGGGATACATACCCTTTCCCCTCTGGCCAGCGATATCCTCGCAAAGGTTGAACGACCAGAAGCAATATTTCGTCGCTTCCGATGGATCGACGTCCGTCATCCAGGTTCCATTATACGCGTCCAGGACGGAACGACGACGATCTGGAACGTCAGGGGATCAACCTGCTGGCCCTGTCTTCGATCTCGGCCGATTTGATTTCAGGGCGTGACGTCCTGAAAGAAGAAGCGGATATCGAGGGATGTGTTTCGCTTGTCCAAGCCGCACGGCTTCGTGAATATTCCAAGCTCTAAAAGCATCTCTCTCTTCCCCCTTTCAGCCCGGTCTACTTGCCCAGATGTACGACGAACGAAGGGTCCATCACGTCCATAACAAGCTCTCTCTCTCTCTCTGTCTACATTCGCTGTCCTCTCCTCGCTCCCTCGGTCTTTCCCTCGCACCAGCAGCCTCTCTAGGCCTCCTCGAGGAGGGCTCTCAAAGGGTCCAGGGCTACGGAGACGTTGGCACCAGGGGGAGTGAACCAGAGAAGGCCAGAGAACGGAAGAGACGCGCAGCAGCGCGAAACCGACAGAGATAAAGGGTGACGAGAGAGCGAGACGAAGGGAGGAACAAGAGGAAGAGGAGCGGACCTACCGCGCCTACGTTAGGTAAATTCGGTGTAACTCGAGGGGATGAGGATAAGAGAGAGGAGCTCGCGCGCTGTGTCGGGAAGGGGAGAGAAAGAGGAAGGACGGACGAAGGCCGACAAGAGGAAGACGGACGAAGAGAGAATTTGCTAGGAGCAGACCATCGCCCACAGGGGTGGACCGGTGATCGATAGCCACACACTACCTCCGCCACCACCTTCGCAGCCTGGACTCTTCCTACATTGGATAACTCGGCGAGCTTCCAATCTGCCAGAGCGTCTCCCTGTCCTTCCATCGAATTTACATTCGAAGACCAAACGCGGGTTTTGACGAATGAAACGTCCCTAGGTCGCGATGCACGCGTTTGGAAACATCTACTTTGACTTACGAATCGCAAGCGAGCAGAGTTGCAACCTGGGATTTGTCTCGAACTTAAAAATATTTCGAAAATTGTTCACCATTCAGAAATGTTCACGTGGAGCTACGGAATAACCGTAGTCAGACGTAGCGCGTGAAGCTGTACGAATTTTCACGAGTTTGAATTTTCTTCCCTCATCCTTTGAACGTCTTCACGAATCCTTCACGAGCCAGCTTTACCGAGAAATTCCATCGAGTCATTAGTCTTCTTTGACAAGAGAAACCACGCTGACCGGTGTTTGTTCAGGTGGTAGCAGGGATTAGAGTTCAGTTCATCGGCTCCCGATCCAGATTTTCCGTCTGCCGTTGCGTCCTTTCCAAAATCGCCCGACATTAGCATCGACTGTCGTTCAGCCGGTATAATTGGGATTCTCCCAACCGGCGTTAGAATTCAGCAGCTCGAGCCAATCTGCCCAATTCACGTAGCCTCCCATTCGTTCCCTTACACTGTCAATTACAAAGTTCCTCTCTTTTTAGCATTCGAATCATCGAGCTCCGAGTTCAAATTGCGCTAATGAAACTAATGCTTCGACTGGTTCCTTCGACCAAAATCAACTACCAAACTGAACTGTGGAAGATTTCAAAGTTCACAAACGGTTCGCGAGACAAATTGTTCTTCTTCGAGTATGTTTGGTCATTCAGTGAAAATTATTAATAAAAGATAATAAACTGAACAACAAGTAATGAAATAAAATTGTCAATTATAAATAACATTAGCGTATCAATGTTCGTACGTAAACTGAACGTTGATTGGCAAGGTTCCGAGACTTCGTGAAAGGATATACGATAAGAGAGATTGAGTTGCTGGAAACGCGTTTGTGATCATTTCACGGAGCGTTCGCGGCGAAGCGGATGAAAGCAGACCGGATCTATCTGGAAGCTTATGCGAGCCGAAATTTTTCTTTTTTTTTTTTTTTCCCACGTTGACCTCGCCTGCAAAGTAAGTGCACTTTTCCCGCGAAGGGAGGCGTTACTTCCAGCCATTACGACGCGTAAAGATTAACGGCGGCTTCCTGCTCGTCCGCCGGCTATTCGACGTTCTTCTTTTTCTCGCGGCGCGCAACTAATTGCGACGATGCAGGCATATTTCTGTTCTCGCGCACCGCCCGAGAAAAATGGAGCCTGCCACCTTTAGCCACCCTCTGACCAACCCTCGCTGGGTTTTTTTCAACCGCGTGCATGCAAACCATGCATTGTGCGCCTCTTTTCGTTTTTCTCTTGTCTCGCCTCGTTCGCAACGAGAACACGCGTTTCCAGCCGACACGCGCGCTCACCATCCGCGCCTACTACCTTTCATCGTTCGTCTCTCTTGCCCTTTGCCTCTGTCTTTTCATCTTGTACCACCGATTCTTTCCACAGTCGGGGCCCTCTTGTCTCTTTATTCGCCGTATCTTCGTTCTCTTCTCTCCGGTTTTCCCGTTTGGCTTTTATTGCGGCGAGTTCTCCCCGTATTTGCGGTGGCAGGGTTTTCCCGAAATCGCGATTAGCAGAGCGGGACAACCACGTGCTGTTGCTGCTGCTGCTGCTGCTGCTGCTGCTGCGCGTGATTTATTTTTATTACCGAGCCACGAGAGCCGCTCTTCTCTTTCTCATTATGAAGCCGTTACTCGTTATTACAGCTACTTACCACTGACGCCGTTCTCTCGAATTCCGACGCGTTCGATGGAACGCTAGTTATCGAACGAACGTGCTCGGAATCGGTGATTTTGGTTTTCCGTCTCTTTACGCTCGCGAGAGATTTCAATCGAGCCTCGGAATTTATCGTCCTGGCAACAACGAGTGGAAAAACTCGTGCTCTAGATCGGAAGCTTCACGCCCGACAAAGGAGACAACTATTTTCACTCTGTTTTATAGTCGGAACGTTCAATAATTTCCTCCGTCTAGCCAACCGAACAAAACCCGACGCGAATAAATAAAACCACAAGGAACAAGGAAACCAAACGATTCCTCTCCCCTCTCTCGGCGTGTCCCAATAAACGAGACTCCGTGTCCCCTGCAAATTTTCGAGTTCACTTCTCTGTAGCTGTCGCGACAATCCGACGAAATTCCTTTGAAGGTGATTCATTGGGATCTTGTCCGAGGAATTATTTATACCATGTCCAGGATCAACGTGGCTTGTGTTCCAGAAAATAAGAAAAGAAAAAAAAAAGAAAAAAAGAAAAAGAAGAAGAGAAGAAAGAAAGAAAGGAAAAAGGAAGAGTAAAATCAAGGGGACCGGAATCGTCGCGTATACGGACGAGAATAAGGGAACGTTGGTCCCAAGAGTGCCACGATCCCGGGATTTGTTTGCCACCGCCTACCCCCGCAAACGTGCGTCCACGTAACAGAGTCAATTCCAATGGGGAAACGCGAGTCCTTCGCGTTTTGTGCACCGCCGAATATGGCCAGGTTTCGAATTAATATTTACGAACGACGCGGAACGACTCGCCGATCTTCTGCGTTTCTGCCGTCGCGATTTTTAAATCGGGCATACTGCGGCGCCGTGTGCGTGCGTTACATCGACGAGACCGAAATGCACGAGAAATGAATTACGCCTGTTCGTATCCGACGTAGGAGATTAAACGGAGTTTTCATAAATCTCTTCTTTCTTTCTCTTGTTCGATATATTTCGAGACCATCTTGGATTTTTTTTTTAAATGGGGGTTTAGCGTCGCATCGACTACGAGATCTTTAGCGACGTGTCAAAATTGACTCTTTATAACTGGTCTAGTAGTTGGGTCTCCTTTAGGTAGTTGATAACGTTTTTTTTTTTTNGTGATTTGTAGGTTGCAGGTGTTGCAGAAAGGAGGTTCTGTTTTGGTTAGGAGGTATTCGTGTGTGATCTTGGAGTGTCCTATTCGAAGCATGGTCATAGCTATCCTTTCTTTTCTGCTTAGATTGTTGTTTGGTATTTTTTGATTCTTGGATTTTGTCTCGAAAAGAGAGAAGACATCTTTCGTAGTATTTCGTAAATTTATATTTTTATACAAATTAAATTTTTAATATTTAATTCAGTTTAATTTAATTTTAGTAGTTTAATAAGAATTTTACGTTCGATGTAATTGAAGAACTTGAATAAAGATTTGTTCGATCTCACATCGATTGAACGATCTATTCGACAACTTTATCCAAAATACAAAAATAGCCCGGAATTTCAACAAGCTACGAAAAAAGAATTTTCTTTCACTTGCCTTCATACTTTTCTACGCATCATCTTCGTGTCTGATCTTTAGAGATATTTAGAGATATTATTTTTATGTACGTTTTATAAATAATTATGCAATTTTTGTCACCGTACTATGTTAACCAATTTTGATTTTATTAATGCACCATGACAATCGAGCCTCTGTTATCAACATTTCAGTTGATATTTTCGCGGCGGGTTTTTTGAAACGACAGTCGCGCGTAGGAAATATTATTTTCACGCATGTTTCGCGAATGGCCGTGCAATTTTTCTTATTGCACTTATTGCACATTAATTTAATTGTATTGTAATTTTATTAATGTACTATTAACAATCAAACCCTGATCGACATGACTATCGTTTAAATTACTTAAAAGATACTGTCCTCGTCAAAATTAATATTAATTTCTCTTTGGACAGAAACACGAGTGTGCTAATCTACTTACTTCAGTCGTTTAAATTACGGTTTTAATTTATACGTAGAGCATTTTGATACGATTGATTCTAGAGTTATTTCCATTCATTTATTTATATTAATATTTCTGGACAACCAAAATCAAGTATTGTATACACACACATACATATATATGACGCACGCCATGAGAGTGTTAATCATTCCCCACCGCGACTGAAAATCTCTGTGCCAATTGAACGAACGAGAGAATACACGGAAGGGAAGAACCGTTTTCATTTTTGCTGGCGAAAGCAAGCGCATCTCCTCCGCGTCGCGCAGAGCGTTCTCCACGAGAGGAACGTTCGGGAGAGAGATGCGGAAAGGCAGATAGAGGAAAACGTAGCCGGATGAATGCAGCCGGTAGATTCGGCATGGATTTCTAGCGACGGTAAAACCGTCACGATTTCCGTGCGATTGTCGCCGTGAACGGTCGGACAAGCATTGTCCGCGGAGCAAGAAGGAAGGGGCGCAGCGGGTGGCAAACGTTAGGAAATTCGTCTGCGGAGGGGCTGCACCGAGGTCAGGAGGGGGTGGCCAAAGGCTAAGCCGAAACCTTTTTCAAGGATAAAGACTTTTCTCTCTCTCTCTCTCTCTCTCTCTTTCTCTCTCTCTCTTCTTCTTCCTCTTTGCTTCCCCGCGCATTGTTCTCTCTTTCTCTCTTTGCATTTCACTCTTTCTCGCGCTTCTTCTTTCTCTTGCTTGCCGAAAGAACGCGAACGCGGTGAACCGTCCCTGTCTTTCACCGTTGCTTTCTCTTTCCTCTTGGTGCAAGCCCAAGAAGAAAGGTGTACGTATTCTGTGGCGAAACTTCTTCTTTGTCCATCTTCTGTGCCGCCTGGCAGCGCGTCGACGACGAGGGGCTGTGGAGGGGGAGCGAGCGCGCCTTCCTCTTTGTCTCGGGGCCATTCCACTTTTCCGTTGTTTACTCTGCCGCGCGTTTTTCTCGCCGGGCGATCGCGCGAGCCTCACTTTCGCCCTCCGCGAGACCTGTTCCCCTAACTCGTTCCCCTGCTTAATTGGCTCCTCCGTCGCGATTTATGGCGCTTCCAGGGGTGACAGGGCAATTTCTTTCGGGTTTCGAGAATGCGCCCGCGATCTCTCGATGGCACAGCGCGGCTGTGAATTTTTCTCACCGCGGTTGAAACGAATTAGATAAGAGTCACCCGTTGTCGTCGATAGCAATAAGCAAACAATTCGCTTGCAGTTTATCGCAGTTCGCCATTATCCGTCAAACGAGTCTTCATTTTTCTTTTCACTCCAAAAATTCTTCGCGCTCAGTCTGAGAGCAATCCAACCCAAAATCGGTTTCTCTCGTCGCGAAAGAAGCTTCTAATTAAAAAACTACTCAAACGAACAAACGCAGACGATATGTATATTTTCCGTCCGCGTTGCGAAGAATTCTCGACTCTCGGGAGAAGACAAACGACGAGAGGCGGCGTGGCGTGGCGTGGCGTGGCATGGCATGGCATGCGTGTCAATGGCCCCGCGCCAAAATTGCAGAAACACACCGAGTCGAAGCTCGGTGATGGCTTTTCGGTCGTTTTGCTTGATTTTTGGTAATTACGCCGCGCGGAAGGCTAGCAATCTCGTAGCCTTCGTCGGGCACCGGCCAGAGGCTCGCCTCCGCGAAACTTCTGCCGATGATAGCTCGGCAAATAACAGAGAGACCGGTCGGCCAGCCAGCCAGCCAGCGGATGGCAAGAGTTTGCCAGTAGACTCTCACCGAGGTGCTCGTTGGACGTTCCACCATCCTGGTCGTCGATTGTTCCGCGTCGATCGTCGTGGATCGTGTAATTGGATCCGTGGCTACGTAGCCGGCCAGCGCGTTGCAACTCCAGCTCTCCACGAAATTTCACGTCTTTCGTGCCCTCCCTTGCCAGCGAGAGACCGGGGCCAGCAACACGTTCACCGGGGGAATAATAATCCCTCGAGTTTGCACGGACTCCTGTAGGCTCTTCTCGTGTCAATCGATTAAGCGATCTGTCGAACCGCTAACAATTTCACCAACTGTAAGCTGATTCTTATTTAGACTGATAACGGACTGTTCAGAGATGTCCCTTGGTTTGGCTAAGCGTGAACTAAGGGATCAGCTGCTCCTTTTCACCGCGTGCGTGTCTCTCTCCTCTTGGCGAGGGTGAGTTCGAATTATCAATTATTTATAACAGGTCAGGTACAAAAATTACACACTCGCGTGTCAATAATCGCGTTAAATACGTGAATTATATTTATAGCTTATTTAATAAAATTTATTCCAGCAAGAAGAATCCTCTTGCGTTGAAATGACGAGAATTTCTTCCCCAAATTGCAACATTTTCTCAGTTTTAAGTATATTTAAGTATTAAGTAACCCAGGCAAAACAAATAATAGATTTGTTACTTATTACTAATTTCTATCCAGAGTGAGATCGTACCGACGAGTACAAAAAGGAAAAGAAAGCGACGAATTATTGTATTCGGTCACTCGTTATGGTCCGCGGACCAGCTGCCAGCGCAAGGGGGTTAAGAATCCCTTTAAAGCTTCATCTTACGTCACGGCCGGTTTTGGGCTGGAAAAAATCCCCCGTAGTTCGCAAACATTCTGCTAAAACGAGCCAATGCACGAAATAATTAAGACCATTCGCGAGTTTCATTGTTCCTTTGATGGAGCAGGTCGACACGGTGGCTCGGTGCATGATGACTTAATTAGGGTTCGGATTGTTTCGTCCGGGAAAGCGGAGACTTCTTCTCCGCGGGAGAGCACGGGATTTCCCTGGTTAATTCGTGACAAGCGATAATTGCCGGATAGAGAGTCCGTCGTAAATCTATCGGCAGGTGCTCCGTTATGCAAGAAAAAAAAAAAAAAAAAGGATGCAAGGAAAGTTCCGACGGATATTCCCGGATCGTGGCTGTTCCCAAAGCGACACTGCTTGAGACTAAGACTCGGGACCATGGAGAAAGTCCTGCCGGGAGCAAAGGTAATCTCAGCGTTTGCGGAAGAGTATCCATCAGCGTTTTACCTCGAAATCTTCAAGGGCCCGGTATGGATTCATTAAGGGCTAGCTTCGTTAGTATCCCGGGAGAGGTTCTTTGTACATAAGCGTTTCTTTCACGTTTCACGGCCCTTATCCTTCCGGCGCGTTAATTTTCCTCGCGATAACGACTCCTTGCCTCGGCGAATTTTTCGATTCGTTTCGATCATCTCGACCCGGAATGATTTATGGGCACCTGATTTAAAAGACTATTACACCCGAACGTGAGTTTATGGATATTTATCTTCTTTGCAATCTGTAGTTTCTCCTTTCGAATTTTTAGAATTTTTCCAAAAAGAGAAATTGTGTTGTGACTTGACTTTTACAAAATTTTGTGACTTCTTTTACTTTTGTCCTGTAAATTTCTCGCCTCTATCGTAAAACTATTCTTTGCTTCAAAATACATCTTTCATTTTTTCTTCGTTAGTTCTAGTTACGTTCCTTTGACATTATCTGTTCTAAAAATATCGTTAGATTCACGTGACCCAGTTACACTCAGTGCCGCTTTATTTCAGCAAGCTTTACGAAAAATCATTGAAAATGTTGTGTACATGACAATAGTTTGTTTAAACTATTGTAACTTTTGCACCGAGTAAGATATATCTGAAATTCCTTTTGTCTTATTTTATTCCAGTTTCCTCGTTCGTTTAGCCAAAGAAACTTGATCACTACTTCCCCTGGAAAGGACTTCCTTCCGATTAAGCACGTTTTCCGTGATTTAGGATTTGGCAAAAATTTTCCGACGAAATTCTGCTGCTTTATTTCGCAGTATTTTCCCAACGAAATTTCTCTTGGAAAACCCAGTTTCACTATTCTTCCAGGGAAAATTCTTTCAAAGCAGAAGATCTTGATTCGAAATTCCCTCATACATAATTCTCGCAGCAAGGAGCAGCTCGATCTTGGAATATTTCTGCGGGGAAGTCTCGTGAAAATCCAAACAACCTGTTTCTAAAATACTTTCGCGCAAAAATTTCTCCAAAACGTATCCCCTGACTCCATAAATCCAGCCGAAGTTTCTCTAAAATTTGTTGACGCTCAATAACCATAAAGAATGAAGAAATCTCAAGACATATAAATTCTTCCCTCCTCTCCTCTATATTAAAAGTTCAACATTCAGTTAATTTTATGTTCAAAGGTGCACTCGTCAGTTGGCAAAATTCCGAAACACGTCGGCTCGTTTATGAAACACCGAATGTATCCGCTATTTGGTATGAAACGAGTGTTCGCGCATGCTTTCAGGCTGCATGCGCCAACGCGTGCATACATATTCAAGCGGACACGTCATATTGGTAACAGAATTTCGTGGAAGCATGTGATTTCAACTCGAGGCGGTTTTAAAAATTCCGTGCACGAGGTCGAGGTCTTCCGTGAACGCGCACCGAGAACACCGAGGGACTTTGGCTTACGGAGAAGACGATCTAGGATAAACTAGCGAAAAAGGAAGGACCTCCCGCGGTGCGTGGAACAATGGCGCAAAGGTTGCTACAGCATCGAAGATCTTGAAGTATTTACGATCTCGGATTCTTGGGTTTCGAGCGCAACACGAGATTATCAATGCTTGCAGCTGAAGTTAAGGTTTAACGGGAACCAAAGCGAAACGAGAAATCGCGACGAGAAACGAGTGCGTGAAGAATACGCATCATTTTCGACAGACTCTTCTTTTCTTTTTTTTTTTTTTCTCCTTTTCATGCACTTATAGCGAATTTTAAATAATTTTAATGTAAAGATATGTAAAATATTAAAGGTACGACGCTTACTGTAATATTATGCAAAAAATAGGTAGAACAATTATTCATCGTAGTTACACTTATTTAACTATGTTCTCAGAAATCTGGATTCGTATAAAAGTCCGCGCTTTAATTGTTCCCGAGTAAAGTTAATCAACTTCAACTCTCTACTTTTCAATCCACATTTAGATTTACAGAGTCTGATATTCCGATGAACTCCTGAATTCTATACTTTTCCTCTCAACCTGTTTGCATTCCTTTAGACAGCTAACAAATAATTTGACTCAGTCCTCGTGATCTATTTCGACATAGTGCAGATTACTTTCTTTTTTTCATTAATCTCGGTATTTTAATTCTCATTTTATTTATGTTTATTCGTGTATCTCTCTCTTTCGTTAAACAAATAAATAATAGAGAAACAGAACTCGGACGAAGGTGCGTTTCTACCTGTTGAAAACATACACATAAAAGTCGGCAAACAAAAATAGATTTATCGTTAACAGCCTCTAATCATCCCTTGCAATCTGTACTCTAACAATAAGACTGTACGAACATTTTTTTGCAGCTGAAGCTCGAAAGACGCGATAAACAAACAATGGAACCGTTCACGAAATCCGAATTCCACCGTGTTTTTGCGATTCTGCGCAAGATAAGTCCCACGGAGGTATTTCGGCACGCCTAATTAACGGCCAAAGATAACAGAGAAAGCGATTTATTCCCAAATGTCCGATCGATTCAGCTGACCTTAATCCGCAAATGACATTAATACCTGTGGCTGTAAAACAATGCTGTCCCCTCCTCCCTCCGCCCCCCATTACCGAACAAATAACATTCGCAGGGAATTAACAGTTATGTCGAAGAACAAACGGTGGCTGCGCCACATCACTTTGCGCCCTCGAGACTAATCGCATTATCGTTTCCCTGAAAGCTCGTGTCTCGGACGCCGGTGAAATCCTCAGGAAAATCCCGCAGGTAGACGGCCATGTCCATTGTTCTCGAGTCCCTTCGAAATCTTTTATTGTTTTAGTGGAAATATTATTTCAGGCACCGTTTGAACGTACATACCAAGGCGTACCACCTGGATGTTTTCCAAAAACTCTGCGTCTTTATCCTTTTACGGGCTTCTCTCTTTCCCCCTGGTTCGTTCTATTCATACGCGTATCGTTGTCCAAGCAATTTTTTTTTTTTTTGCTTCTCAATAATTTCAAATCAAATTTCAATTCTCCTCCATAGGTAACGTTGAATCAAAGCGACCCTATCTTCGACTGTCGCTTAAATCCATAAAAATTGTTAGTCCGTCTAATTATAGTGTTTAAAAACGCGTGTGAAAACATCGGGGCAAATTTTTTCGGGGATCAAATCCAATCGTAATTTTGAATATTGAAATTTTTTCTTTGCAACGAGCCCTTAAAATTCGCCGTGCGATTTCCTTTTTACCCTTTTACTAAACTACATTTTATGGAAGTGTGACGATTTCTTGAACTTTTGTCGTTTCACTCTAATAGAATGATGAAAAAAAAAAAAAAAAGAAAAAAAGGAATCGTACAACAAATTTTAAAAGGCAACTTTGATAGTCAAAATGATTTCGTAAATCTAGTTACGAGGAAACGTTTTAATGTCATTCAAGGGAAACGAGCTCACGAATGTCAAAATAAAGATCACGTTTTAAAACGAAACCAAATGTTTTCTCTAACGACGTTCGATTTAACGATCAAGTAGATAGGGTTATATAATATCGTGTGTGTTACGAATTTTGACAATTTTTCATTAATATTGGTACAGCAATGCTCTTCACTTTACAACAATTTACATTACGTGTATGAAATCGGATCGTCAAATGCTGAAAATATATTTTCCAAAGTCATTCGAAATCGGATCGTCAAATGCTGAAAATATATTTTCCAAAGTCATTCGAAATCGGATCGTCAAATGCTGAAAATATATTTTCCAAAGTCATTCGAAATCGGATCGTCAAATGCTGAAAATATATTTTCCAAAGTCATTCGAAATCGGATCGTCAAATGCTGAAAATATATTTTCCAAAGTCATTCGAAATCGGATCGTCAAATGCTGAAAATATATTTTCCAAAGTCATTCGTCGAACCAGATACGCCTGTTTCAATCGACGCAACATGGAACGGAAGGAAATGATCAACTGTCCCACATTTTCTTTCTCCTTTCCCCTGCAACATCCTTCCGAAAACGGAAGAGGAAACACCTAAACTCTGACTCCTAGCGACCGGAGGATCACGGGTCTCTTCCTGCTCCTGAATGGTTCGCGCGACTCACCGTGCGTTCGATGCGAAATCATGTAACCCGTCCCCATCCCTGGCAGAAGGGAGCAGGGATAATCCCATCGGTGACACAATGTTCGCGTAACCGACGGTCGTGGCGGATTCGAAGCGTGAAGAAGAAGAGGAAGAAGAAGAAAGAGGAGGTGGAAGACGAGGATGATCCTTGAGGAACTCGTCACACTCGCACCCCATAATCCTTCGGCGGCATTCACGGTCAGATCGAGGAGAACACGCATACATGTACAGAGTTACAGACACTTGCGTCTGTATTGAAATACAGAGCGGAGAGAGGGAGAGAGAGAGAGAGAGAGAGGGGACGCGTGCGATGGTGGAGAAATCGGCGCGCGCGAACCAGGAGAAAACGAGTCGCACGACCTGAATAACTCCGCCTGGATGTTTCTAATGCGCGGCTTAGCAGGCTCACGAGTTCGTGAAGAGGACCGATGAACTTCGGATAATCATCCGACCCCCTCTCTCTCTCTTTCCTTTCGCCACATTTCTTTTCTGCTCTTTCGAGACGAATGATCCAATTCCTCCTCTCGATGGCCATCAGGCGCTGACTGATTTCGGGAGTTGCAGTTTATTTGCATGTGTTTGAGACTCCGAAAGTGTCAAACGATGACGCGCGAAGCAGCAAAGTTTCACAATTTCGTACATTTGTCGTGTTTACGATTTTCTTGACCAACGTTTAGCATGAAGCGTGGAAGAAATAAAAAAGCTGAATGAAATAAAGTCGAGTGAAATAATGAAAGAAAGTTGAATGGAATAATGGAGACTATTTTCGGGTTTATTTTCCAAAAAGAAACTAACTATCTTTCTTTTTTATCTTCTTTTCATATAATTTAGAAAGGACGATAGACGCACTATTTAATAATGTCGAGTCGTATACTATTAAATTAGTGTAAACGTGAATTGATGTAAAACTGTATGAATAAAATTATACGAAATAATAAAATTTTGCTTGCATCTTTCCTTTATCCTCTTCATCGTTTAGAAAAATAAACATATTCAATAATATCAAGTCGTATATTTTTAATTACGATGCACTATTTTAATTATGACACAGTAATATAAATTTTTAACTGCAGATTCGTACTACGTGGATTTTTAACATTTCTTGTCCTTTCAGAGAAAATTGTAAAATTATAAAATTATAAAATTATAAAGTAATAAAATTATAAAGTAGTAAAATTATAAAATTGTAGAATTATAAAGTTGTAAAATTATAAAGTTGTAAAATTATAAAGTTGTAAAATTGTAAAGTTGTAAAATTGTAAAGTTGTAAAATTATAAAGTTGTAAAATCATACAGCTGCAAAATTATAAAGTTGTAAAATTAAAAAATTGTAAAATTACAAAATTACAAAATTTCCAACGCTTGGAAATCCGTACTCCTCCCCATACGGCTTTCACCGTCCGCCTGGCTGATAGCACGATTACCGCGCTGTCAAATTCCGTATCAAACGCGCGAGGATCCCCGTTAGGTCCCATCGCCGGAGAAACGATTTCTCCGCGCGAAGAAATGAAAATGCTTGTTGTCTCGTCACGTGAAACGCTCGAGGGTCTCGGCAAGTCGATCAAATTCTATCCGTTGGAACACGAACGACAACAAAGTACCACCAACGGCACTTTGTGGCGCGTAGAACGAGAACGATAAGCAAAGAAAGAGAAAGAGAAAGAGAGAGATAGAGTGAGATTCAAACGTGAAAATCGTAAGACGAATAAATGTAGAGAGGAAAAGAGGGGGGGGGGGGAAGAGATGAAAGTAACGAAAGGAGAGAGAGAGGGACAATATCGTGAGCGTTTACGACGTCGTTTTGCCTCGATAAATATGCTCGGAACCCTTATTCGAGGGATGCAAAACACCCCTCTTTGGTAGGCGGGGTGCAACGAAACCTGTGTAATCTGCCATACGTTTCCCATGAATATGCATCTGCGAGGCTAATGCGATTTGATTCACGATTGGCCTAAGTGTACGGGCGAGGGGAAGATCTCTTGAAAGCTACAATAATTCGATACGTCGTACCGTGAGGGCACAAATTAACGTTTGTTAGCGTAACGTTTCCCTTTCGCGGAGACGACGCGATTGAACTGATGAAAATAAATCGACGCGGCCCAACCGTGGATTAAAGATTCCCTTTTTCTGCCTCGAAAATTGGTAACGACCGGTTATTTCCTTCGGATGAGAAACGCATTCGGTTTTGTTTGTCTGGGGATTCACCGTACCGGTTTATCGTTCCGTTCGACCTGTCGCGATCGCATTTCGTTTCACGAATTCCGGTGCTATCAGAATATTCGATCGTTCGTGTGTGAAACGCGTACAGTGTTCATTAATATTAATATTAATAATATTATATATTAATATTATTAATATTTATATTAGTTAATTAGTAATAAGTATAATTAATTAATATTTATATTATTAATATTATTATACATAATAACACATATATAATATTTTTAATATATTAATATTGAAAATATTATATACGTGTTATTATTGTACATATTGTGTAATATTGTACGAACATTCTTTTTTCATTCGTTATGGTCCTTTTCTGTATCGCATCTAATATCTCATTAATATTCTTAGGTGAAATCTCTTCTACATATGCATATAATAATATTATATATAATATAATGTACAGAGGTTTTTAACATAACAATAACAACAACAACATTAATATTATTATTAATATAGTCAACAAAATAAATTGCGTCACGAGAATTCCAAGAGAGGCTGTCACATTTCAAATTTTCAAGTTCACCATCCGGTCACCATTCGTCTGAATCTTGACGGATCTCCGCTTCCAAGCAATAAAAGTGTCAACGCAAACATCCATTTCTCCTAGAAAAGAAACATCCTCAGGTCTACGGAAATTAAGCGATTCTAATTTACACACCGGTTTACGACCTGCCTGTAAATTGCCAATCGGTATCGCTCCGACTTTATCGCCGAGTTTCGTGGACAAATTTGTCGGAGCTTAGAACCGACGATTAATTATAGGATTTAATAAATCACCGGGGACACTTAAGCGAGTTGTCAAGTTTGTTGTTCGCAATGTACCGTTAGGTCAGGCTAAGTGCAATACAAGTACGCCTTTACAATCCTTACTAAGCCTTGAACATACACTTTTTCGAGCGTTAGCCGGAAAATTCCGAAAATCCCGCCAAAAATCTTTGCCTACAACAAAGGCTGTGCGGCGGGAAGGGGAGGGGGGCAACTTTAATTGCTTTATTACCAGGAGAATTTTACGAGAAGCCGGGCTGCACGTCAATAAAACCGATTTCACCGGGCTATCGTAAACTTTATGCCGGCAGCGCAAGCACACACCGAGGATCGTCAAGTTTTTCACTTGGCCGGGGACGCTTCGACGCTTGCGATTTCGTGTTTCTCCAGGCCTGGAAGGGGGGGGGGGGGAAGAGAACTGGCGACGCCGAGTAAAACGGGAAGAAGAAAAAGAGAAGAACGTTTAACGACTCACCTGTTTGCCCGACGATCCTCCTCGTCATCCCTCTCTTCCTATCGCCCTTTCTCTTTTTTTAATAATCTGGCCAACATCCGCAAACCGGGACATTTACTCGCATCTCGTGCAAAATGTGACGATGCGAAGAAAACGATCAAGATGAATCGGTATTTTCTATTTGTGTAAGATTTTGTCTACAGACAGTAGTTCAAATTCGAAAGTGTTTGACCAATTTTACGAACGTATACAACGATTTTCGATACAAGGTATTCGAAAATATTATGCGAGGAATATTCGTGGGCTAAGCCAACTTAGACGCAGTATGAAACCATCTAAGTTGGCTGATAATTAAAACTTGATAATTAAAATTACCAAACGTCTGCGAAGAATGTATAAAATTAAACGATTGGACGTTTGTTCAAAAACTCTGCGTCAGATTCGTTCGATAGAATACAATTGATCTCCGTTTTTACTTCCGAGTGCCATTTATAGTTTCCAGGTAGCACCCTTGTTTCTTCTAAGGATCTTTCCTAGAGACAATTTCTTAGAAGGCCTGAGACATCCTTTGTGTCTGCTTTATGTTTTTCTTTCAATGTGAATTTCATGCACGACTTTCTTCCCAGGTCTAAAAAATTTAACAACGAAGAGGATACAATAAATTAAAAATACATTCATCTTTGAACGTTGATATGTTTATTCAATGTATTATAATATAATTATGTCACAATGTCATTAATATAATTATTTAATTTGTTAAATAAACAGTATGAAAACGAATAGAAAAAGCGTCGAGGTGAAGATCAAGGACATTATTATAGTACTGAGATAAATAAGATTGATAATAAAATAAATATAATAATAATCGACGGTGACAGATAATAAAATAAGCAAGATGAAGTAATAAATAGAAGGAAAAAATGGTATAATAAGATACGCTTACGAGTCATACTGATGTTGTTGAGGTTGACAAGAGCTTCATACGCTTCCTATTTGAAGCAGCAAATTGAAAAGAAGTTAATCGTGACAGTCGTATTAAACTTCAAAATTTTTCAATACAAGGGTAAAAGTAATCCTACGGTAATAAACATTAGAATACTTTTGTGAATTACAGTTTATGCAAAACTACTCGAAAGAGTCGAAAGACAATCGTTGGACATAAATCCCTTCTAATCTTTTCTAATCCTCGTCCAATCTAAATTCTTTCAAGTTCTCAATGATGTCAAACATATCCCCAAAGTATCCCTAATTTGCGAATGAAGAATGAGCATCGATGATTTTCATCGCACGTCTTGTGAACTTAGGTTGAAAGTAAAGGGGAGGAAAGCATGAGCAATTACCGAGAATACTTAACGAGGTGGCCTCGCAAATTGTTGATTCTCTGTCTCTCTTTCTCTCTCTCTCAGGAATTACGCTGGTAATTTAGATACTGTCGATGGCCGAGCACCGTGCGCCGCTGGCACCGTGATACTGTTATTCCCGGAATTGAATAGAAACTTTTCAAGGCAAGGTCTTCGCACCTGGAAGCCGTGCCTTGCAATTTCGCGACACCTGCGATGGCGCGCGCAGTTGGTCTCGATCGGACAGCACGATGGCGCATGATTGATTCCCCTGATCTTATCTACTTTCTTTTTCTTAACGATCCCTTTCCGTGTGCCGATAAACGTAAAAAGGGAAACGTAGGTGGAAGGTGTTTATAGAAACTTGGAGATTTACTAACGTGATTAACGCCTTTACCCATGGGTCTCTCTGTTGCAGTTCAACGAAGTATGTCGTGACGGTTTAATTTTTTGTCTCAAATTGCAACATTCTCTCAGTTTTAAGTATATTCAAATATATCCTTTATATTTTATTTTTATTATTATTAGATTATCAATTGATTTAAATCGTATTCCATTTGATTTAATTGAAGGAGAATCAGAGTTAGTTTCAGGATTTAATTTAGAATATTATAGAAGATTATTTATTTATATTTTTTTATCAGAATATATAAATTTATTATTTTAATTAAGAATAATTTTATTAATAATTTTTTATGGTTTTAATTATTGAAGTATTATATTTAATTTATTTTTTATAATAAATTTATTTATATTAGTAATAATTCGTGGTGTTTTAGCTCGAATCCGATATGATTATTTAACCCAGGCAAAACAAATGATAAGTTTATCACTTCTTAATAATTTTTATCCAGCGATATAATGTAATACTGACGAGTTCAAAAGAAAAAGAAAGCGACGATTTATTGTATACGGTTCGGTCACTCGTTATGGTCCGCGAACCAGCTGCCAGCGCCAAGCGGTTTAATATTTAGGAGCCCTTCGTGAAATCTGTTTCAAAAGGATATGAAAATTTTCTAAAATGAAAGAACCTGTAATTGCGCGGTTGTATGCACTTAAATTGCTCTATTATCTGTGTACAGAAGGCAACAACAAACTCTACTTTCCGGATCGTCAACAGGGATATACATATATATAAAGGATTGTTTTGTAACTTGTGGTAGCTGATTGCACGCCTAAAAATAATGAAAAAAAGTCATATAAATGTATGTCCTATCTATGAGATATAATGAATTTTATAAACAGAGCAAACTCTAGAAAGCTAGTTTTACCAGGGATGGTATATTCAATTTTCGTAATAATCATAATTGGAATGAAGAAAATCCTCATCATGTTATTGCGCATTCAAGACATTAACACCAGTTTAGTTTAAACGTAATTGATAAATTGGACCTTTTTTTCTTGATGGGAAACTAACAGGCACAAAGTACGTTGATTTTTTGAGCACGCGTTTACACGAAATATTAGAGAAAGTTCCAGTCGATATTAGACTTCGTATGCGGTTTATGCATGATGGAGCTCCGCCGCATTTTAGCCGAGTGGCTAGGCAATTTTTAAATCGACACTTTGCAAATAAATTGATCGTGGTGGTCCTGTTGCATGGCCTGCTCGTTCTCCGGATTTGAATCCATTAGATTTTCACTTGCGGGGACATTTAAAATCTATTGTACACGCAACATCGATTGAAAATGCTGAAATACCACGAAATAGAATAGAGCAAGGCTTCTGACAAATTCGAGAAACACCAGGAATGATAGAGAGAGTAATCAGATCAATTAAAAAAAACGCGTGCAGGCTTGTCTTCAAATACAAGGTGGTCGTTTCGAGCATCTTTTGTAAAAGTAATTGAAACAGAAAATTCATTGTATCTCATAAACGAAGACAGGACATATATTTATATGACTTTTTTTCATTATTTTTAGGCGTACAATCAGCTCCCGACGTGAGTCCCACAAGTTACGAAACACCCTGTATATATATATATATATATATAAATAGCTTCTGGTTTTTACGAAAACCCGGAAGACACCTGCGTGATGTCACGATCATTTTCAGCGTGATCCTCCGTCCTGGGTGGTTACCAGGTTAATCCTCGATTGACCCTGCTTTGCACGCAGGTTCGACCTGTCCACTTTGTCCCCGGAGAAAAAGGGGAAGGTCTACGGACGGAAGAGAGACGGATTCCGGTCTGGCACGCGACCGGGAGAGAACCGCAGAGGCACGATGACAAAAAGGCCGGTCGACGTGGTCGTCACACACGCCTGTACGCGATGTGTGTGCGCCTGCCGTGTGGGTCGGGGCGAGGTTGAACGAGGTCGGTGGATCGCCTCCTTAACATAAACCTTGGACCTTCCGTTAGCGTTGATCAATTGGACGAAGGGGCTTGGTTGCCCGTGGCCGTCGTGCCGGCTAGACAGCTTGTCGATAAGCTTCGTGGTTACCGGACGAGGCAGCGACGCGTCGCCGATCTCGCGGATCGCGGCGTCTAACGAGAAACAGCCCGGTTAATCGACGTGAACGAGCCTTCGAAAGCTGTCGCTGCTACCCTTCCGGCAGCAAGGGTGGTAGAACCGTGGCGTATTGTGGTAGAACCGCGCGCAGCTTCTTGCAGGGAAGATCTTTTGTGCATGGACGGATAAAGAGCAACCGAGAAGAGGACCGTTGTGTGTGGTCTATTAGAAACGTACACGCTCGTGTGGACTTCGCCTTCGTCTTGGGGTTTGATTTCCTTCGATGACCCGTTGCTCGCTCGCTCGCTCGCTCGCTCGGCCAATACTCACTTGTAGAAACTGAGAGAAACTCTCTATTTAGACTTTTACGCTCTTTATTTAGACTTGGTTTATTTATTCTTCGCTTCTATTTTCCTTTCTTTTTTTTTTTTTTTTACGGGTTCGCAGTTACACGGTTCTGTTTATAGTTACACGATAAAACGATACAATTAACAAGAAATTAAATCTTGTGATTATTGAAAGACAATTTGTACATTCTTTATTTTATATCTTTTGCAATTTTCTTTGCTAAAATTAAGAATTAAAATTGCAATAATCGAGATATACTGTACATAATTTTAATTATGACAAACATTTGCCGATAATTAACGAGTGATACTGGATGAATTTTATGGAAAAGAGTCCATGAAAATAGCCTCAAGTATATAAATAACGCTGATAAAAACTTCATTGCTAGTTTAATTGAGAAAATACAATCAGCTGATAAAACATCATTGTAAATAATAACGTTGTAATAGTAACAATCTGCACGATTACAAAGTAATTTAAGAAATTGTATGACTTTCTACAAAGAGCCAGTGGAAGAAGAAATTGGTACGAAACAAAGACGACCGTGATGTCATTCTAGTGAAAAGAGAACGAATTCATTATACAGAAAGACGATGAATAAAATTCTTCTTCCTTAAAGAAATATTAATTTTTTTCATTTTCCTCGTCATTAGCTTTTTCCTTCACACGATTATACAAGTGTATTTAAATAATTCCTCTAGCAAGAAGTGTTTTAATTTCAGAAATTCGTACGTCTCACAGCGAGAGACTGGAAATTGCGCGCATCTTCTACGAACTGTAAACTGTAAACGTGTAAACTGGAGAATTTTATGGATGACGGAGTAAGGCGAGGAAATAACGCGTATGATATTCCAAGTGATATAATATTCCAAGTGCCTCGTTTAAAAGAATTAGAATTTTTGGAATGAAAGTTTATCGTGTAACGAGAGGTCAACGCGTATCGTGCTGTATTTGTCGGAAATTCGCGTTGTTGATAGCCATACACGGAAATTGTGTACATCTTCTGCGAACTGTAAACGAGTAAATGTGAATTTCGCAGACGACCGAAAGCACGAGGCAACGTGATACACGACATCATGGGAAATGACTCGTAAACGATTTCCTATACACGTTCATGTTCGAGGATGTTGTGTACTTCGGTTGGCTGGAACTAGCGGAACGGGCAAATACTCGTTTACGTTCGTGAACATAAGATTTCTGTTTCCACAGTCGTTCTGTCATATTTTAACGAAAATATAATAATTTACAACGGGAAACTAGTTATCCCACATGTGGACACGGTAAACAGGTTTTGTGTATGAATTGTTTACGCCATGTTTACTCTTTTCAAACGTTTAGCTCCGCTTCGTGGACACATGGATCCGAGTAAACAAGTATTTTGCATTTTATTTCGTCGCCACCGAGAGATAAAGTTTCCCTTTTCAGGAAGCAGTTTTGTTTTGAACCATCTCCAGTTTGAACAGAATCGATAAATACGAGAATGAATTTCATGAAACGATAAAGGTGAATCATACTCTAGATAAGATGCTGTTTCAGTGTCTAAAGTATCGTGCAGATATAGTGAGTCAGAAAACTACTGGCGGGTTTAGACCCGTTAGAAAATTAGTTTCCTTGTAACATGATGCATTAGCAAAATTTGTTTCCATGAATAGTTGACCGGATATAAAAATACCGAGTTGCACAATGACGATAAAAGAAATATAAAAATATTAATGCTTGTAATTCGCTTAATTTGCATTTAATGGTGAAGGAATTATAAAATATTGTTAAAAGGTGTCAACATTATTCTTAAATCAGTAAACACTATTTTACATTCTCCTCAAATACGCGGTAAAGCTGCAAATGCTCCAATTTTTCTATTGTATTATTATTGTACAAATCATTATTAGAAATTGTTACTTGTACATTACTTTTGCAAGTTGTACTGTTCATGGAAACAGATCTTGTTTTCACAAAAAGTATCGCAAGACTGAGGCAAGGTGAACGCGCCGCGTACATTTCTCGATCCAGAAAACAATTCGGGAAGTATAAAAATAATAGCTGAATAATTTTCCAGAAATTACTCTCGACCAATTCTATCCTTCCCTTGCGCACTTAAAAATCAATCTCATTGCAATTAGAGTATTCGTGACCCTCTTGTTTGAAATTATAACATCGAAAGTTTATCAAGCACGCCCTCTCGCTCGCTCTCTCGGAAAATTATTAGCGAACCGTCTTCTGCAATTACAGGCCGTGCCAGATTATATAACGAGATTGTTAGGTTCCATCGCTAATCTATTATCTCACGTCAGATAAATGGCGCGCGTACACGATGTGATACCAGGCCATCGAACGATGTTATCGAAGTCGACGTGCAAACTTGAACAAAACTTTTACTCACCGGTATTTCCGCGTGCAACAACTTCGTCAGGTCGCGTGGGATGGAAAGGGTTTCTGCACTTTCGACGTTGTCTCGAGGTCGGGACGACAGGTTGTCGATAAACCACGGCCAGTGCACCAGTCATGTCGATGGACACTTTGTATCGCGATGCGTTCGGCATTAAACGTTCTGCTCGTCTCGATTTCTCAATAGCAACTACGTTTTATTCGAATAACGTGACTTATTACCGCGTGTGACTGTACAATGGAAAAAGAAGACACTTGATTTTGAGGTGTTTCTCGGTCGTGGCTCGTTCTGTTTATATTCAAAGTTGCTTACGAAACAGCTCTCTCTCTCTCTCTCTCTCTTTCTCTCTCTCTGCTGACTAAATGTATTATTATGTTCTCAATGTGAGAATGACAAACAAACAGTGTCTATTGAAATAATGAAGTCACACATTCTATGATATAGTAAATTCCTTTTCTAACGTCCCATAAAATTTAAAGATAAAATTTAAAGCGTGTAAATGCGTTTCGTGAAAACAATGGGTCATTTATAACTTCATCGACACGATGTTTTTTGACAGTTATCATCGATCATGTTCGTAGAAGCACTTGTCTCTACAAATTCATTTTCTTTTTTTTCATAAAAGAATGAAAAGATAAGAGACACGATGTGTGCATTTACGTAGGAAATAGCTAGATTCACAAACTGCATACTGTACATTTATATCGTTTTATTAATTAATTATAAATTGTATATACATAAATTAAATATTAATTAATATTAATAGTAACATTTTGTATTTCATGTTAATTAATGTAAATTATTAATGTAAATTATGTAAATTGAATATATAAATTGTTATCTTGTCAATTAACATAAATTAACTACATAAATAGATTATTTTTACATCTAAATGTATTATTTCTGGATTTACAAGATAACTAGTCGTGAAATAAGAAGAATTTCGATGCTTTGTAAAAGTCATACAGAACTGAAAATATTTACACGACTGCTTCATTTCTTATACCAATTCATTTCCCCCAAAAGTCTACAAACAATGAGATCATTAATATGGCTACTGGTTCTTATCAGGCAAATGACGAACAATAAAGAAATAACAAATAAATGGGAATATTTCGAAACGAATTGTAAACAATGAAGAGAGCAATTCTAAAGACCATTATTGATTTAACAGATTAGAATTATCACTTTTTGGATACTGTAAATTCTAACTTGTTTCTTTGTTTTCAATCTGTTGAACCTTTCGTAAAAGTTGATCTCTATAACATAATTGAAATTATCAGGTATGAACTTATTATGAAATTACCCACTCAAAACTAAATTAATGTTCAACAGAACGACAATCCACCTATTAATCTATTAATACCAGAACTTTTCGACGACCAGAGCATAAAATTTTTGATCGGTGACATTAAAATAAAAAGAAATAAAAAGGCATTATGATACTGTTTGAACCTGTACAAGTACACTGTTTTGTCTATAAAACTTTTGGTCACTTTGGTAATCAAGAAATAATTTCGATCGCACTGCCCCTCGGTTCCCATGAGCCGCCAGAGGGGAGGAAGAAAAGTGGAGGAGGGCATTTTCATGGGATGTAGGTCATCGATTCAAGAGTACGGAGGATATCCTGTCCATAGATCGGCAAAAGGGAGAGAAGAGAGGATGGAAGGAGCGTGAAGTGCGTTTATGAATGAGGAATTCCGAGGACCTGACCTTCGGGTCCCGTGCACTTGCGTGCTGCCACCGCCTTTGGCGACACCCCCTTCCGGTTCGATGATTTCACGGGGGTTTGCGAGCGAGCGCCGTATGCCGCGGCAACTGTCGTCTGAAATTTTCGGGGGCGGCGAGATTTACCTTCGCCGGTATTCCCGGCAGCTTTTACCATGAGAACGGAAAAATCCGTGACGAAATTTAATGCGCCGCGACTGCTCAGCGCCGCGCCGGTACGCTCTGTTGGAAAAATGTGAGATACAATCGTGCTCGTAGAAAATGCACGCAGTTGTCGGGGAAAAGGCAAATTTGGACTCGCATAGTCATGGAAATGATATTACACGGTGATATATTCACATGGAAGAAGCTTCTCGGAACGGAGGGGGAGGGGAGGAGGAGGAATTTATCCTTGTAAATATGAAATTTTATTCCCGCAATTTGAATTGTCGTGAAATGAATTTAAAAATTAGATGAGCCGCAGTGAGTTACGTATCAGTTAATTTTGAAGAGAAATTTGCCTGTGTTGAGTTTTTCATTGCTAAAATGAAAAAATAAGAAAGTCTTTGACATGTTTCGCAATTCATTTTACAAATATTATTACTGGTCGATGAATTACTGCAGCAGCGACGAAAGTTTACGAGTTAAGTGGAAGCAGCTGGCGCAGCACATAAATATTATGAATCAATTAGGATTCAAGAATGAAGTAAATTCGACAAACTGATGACGTTTTATTACAGGGGACTGTGTTGATTCTATCTTGCCCGGAAGTCTTTCAAAATCTCGATAGAGGCGAACAAGGAGAATTATGATAATTGAGTACGTCCCGAATAAGGATCTACTTCCGTGTAATAAAACTCCCTTCAAATTTATGACTAATTGTAGAAATTACACATCTTCTTTTATGTTTCATAGTCAGTTGCTATTGGAATTATTGCCACGTGTCTGCATTACAACGATTATGTACATTATGTGTTCACATTCGGTAGGAATTCATTTAATTTCCACAATTTTCTTCGTTTCATTAACCATTTTATCGCAACATCTTCTGAAACGCACAAGAGTGAAACATCTTTTACTATACTTCTTCCGCGTTGTGTCGCATAGAGAACGATCATCGCGATCAACGTATCCCGTGTTTTTCTAGAAACCCCCTAAGAATCAGCGATCCTCAAACACGAACCCGTCGTTTCCACGTCCGTCAAGATTTGCCCGCAAAATGGATCCGCTCTCGTCCAACCCCTATCGTGACAATGCGTGCAAGCCTCTTTTTTTCTTTTTTTTCTTCTTCTCCGTGGCTTCCCGTCGAAACGGATTCCTTTAACCGGCCGAAAACCGTGGCAGCCCTGCACCAATCCGTGTACACGTGTGCGTACGACACATCGTATTTTTAACGTGAAAACGCTAGAAAGGATTCCGTGGGAACTGGTTAGGAGAGGTAGCGGCAAGAGTTGGATTTCCTGAACCAAAGGAAAAACGTTCCTCCTGTTTCTCTGTGTGCACAGGCATGTGCAGGTCCGAAGGGGACGAAGGAGAGGAGAGGGGTAAGGACATTATTAAGGGAGAAACGCACGATTCTTTATCTTTCGTGGAGGAATCGCTGCCAGCGTGTTGTATATCGGAAATCGATAAATTGTTTAATATTAGACCGTTGAACGGGTGCGTTCAGGGGAGTTCGTTTCACGCTATAGTTTATTAGTACAGCTTAATGCCAGTTTATCGTCTCTAGTAGCAAGAAATTTAAGAAAGATAATAATTTCTTTGAAACAGAAAATTGAAAGTAGAAAATCGTTAATTACGCAATGGGACTTTTTCTCTTTTTTCTTGCAATCACGCCTACTAGGAAACTTCTTTCGTGGTAGTATCGATTTTAAACAGAAAGTCGAAAGTAAAAAGACTGTCAACTATGAGGCAATATTTTTTTTTTCTTCTACAAGTTAGTTAATATTGTTTTCTCGTCTACTGAGAAATTTCGTTTCGAGGTATCGATTTCAAACAGAAAACTTATAGAAAACTATTGACAACTCAAGAGAAAATTGTCAATTACTCAATAAAATTTCTTGCTTTTTGCAATTTAGTTGATATTCTTCTTTCGTCTACCGAAAATTTCCGTAGCTGTGTCGATCGCAAACAGAGAGCCGAAAGTAGAAAATTGTCAATTTCTTTTCTTTACTTTTCTAATATTCCTTCTACATAAATTCCCTTCTCGTCTCTTCTACAGTTACATCTACGATTCCTCGTAAATCATAGTCGTGCTATTATTTACCTTACATTCTGTAATGAGAGCCGTGTCACGACCCCAGATCTCAGTCGGCAAGGGTTTAAGAAAAATTTTTACGATCCGTGATACGTGGTAATGATTCTATGGAAAGGCGAGTTATTGTCGAAGGATAGGTGAAATATTGCCGCGTAAAAGGGTTTCGATCGTCGATCAAGCCAGGAAAGGGTTGAAAAGAGGTCACAGGTCCGCGATATCAAGGTTAAATCGACGAGGGTCGCGAGAATTGATCGGTAGGGTAAATTTCGTAGAAAAGAGCGCGCAACTTTCGCGGCAAATGGCCCTCTTTTTCGCACGATTTGCGCACGATTTGGGAGCTGCCTTTCTAACGCCCAATCTTGGAAAGGGTTACGTGAAACGGTTCCCATAGGATCCCCTTGAAATCGACTCTTCCCGGGAAAGAAATTCCGCTGATTTCGGGAAGAAAGGTTACTGCCATCTGGAGAAATATTTTTTTTAAGATGGATATATACATCAATTACGGACAAGAATCGCCAAATTTCACGGATCTCGCAGGTACTCCAGCAGGCTACAAACGTAGAGTCGTAGAGAAAACCGTTATTGAAACCGCAGATGAAACGTTTACGACGCCGGGATCGTATGAGAATAAGAGGAAATAAAATTTGAATTTCCAAAATTACGAAAGTGGCGAGCGAGGAGGATTTAAAAAATCTCGATGGTTAATTGAAAAGTGTCGTCGGAGTCACATATATATATATGTGTGTGTGTGTATTGTTTCACCGTATGCAGAGTGTTGCGAATGTTTTAGCAGTAACAATATTTGCACTTTCGGAGCCAACAATTTCATTCCGAAACGTGAAACAACGACGCAATGTGTACGGAATAACCAAAGAATCAAAAATTCCTTCATCATCTTCCCTTTCGATCTATTGATTTTGCGCCAACAGTTGCCGGTTATCGCTGTATTCTATGTATTACAAACAACGAACTCGCGAGGATTCGCGTTAATTCCATTGGAAGACAATTTTATGAAAGAATTATTGACCGAGACGAAGCCAAGAGAAACGAGAAATTCGAAGAAACGGACAAACGCGCGCGCCTGTGTGCCATACGGGCAGAAATACACGTGTGTCGCATTATGATGTACAACGTGCACACGCACGGCCGACACACAATCCCATTGTCGAAGGTATCCCTTGTTTGCTCGAGGATCTGGCGAGCAGCTGATTGGGATTTTCGCTCTCGTCAAGTCTTGTGGATTACACATGGCACGCCGCTTTCGTAACGACGCTGATGCCGTATTTGCGCGCGGAGGAGGACAAGAAAAAAAGTATTGTTTGAGGGCGGTTCAACCTCGTTCAGCGAAGACATTGCTGACGTGGATCCGTCGAGAAATCTGCCGGTGAAATTCGCTTTGGGCGCCGGACAATAACGAATCTTTAATCACCTGACTCAAAATTTATTGCAATTTAATATACTAATTTTATTATTAATTTTATTTACTAAATTCATTGCAATGTAATGTATCGTGATATTCGTTCTATACAGAATAAGGCAATAATTGATTGTTTCGCGACTACCAAAAGTGACTGTAATCATTGATCAGTCTGATTATACTCTGATATAAATATCAATAACCAGAGTTACATTTGACATTCTGCAATCATCATTAATCGTTTAATGAATGATTAATTTACCCAGTGCTGGATTTCTGTTAAAACGTTTCGTGATTATACATATAATCACGCCCATCGATTATTACATTGTCATTATGTTATAGTATTATTAATTATTATATTATTACGCAGTGTTACATCTTCTCAGCGATCTTCTTGCCGTAGAATTGATCAACAAATGATATATAAATAAAGTTACCATACCTGCTGTTTTACTCGACGTGTATCTATTTCGACGAATCGATCCGTTGCATTCCCTCGGATGAAAGAATTTACACGTATCACGGGAGGGTTAATAATCTCGGGCTCGATAATAACGATCTGGTTCTGGGGTTGCGGGTGCGGAACGGCAAAAATGTAGCCACCCCCGGTCGGATTCTCGAGCCGGGACGACGATGTGGCATTAGTAAAAACGCGATATTGTCTGACTCAACAGGTTGCAGCCATCCCGAGCCCCCCGCCTCCCCCCTCCCCACCACCCAACACTTGCACCGTTATGCCACCCCACACGCCACCTTCACTCAGCGCTGTATTAAATAAATCTGACGATGGGGTGATTTCTCTCCCTATTGTTGGATTCCTGGGGTAACTGAGTGACACGTAAAACTCATCGAGTTTCTAATCAATCTTTGTCAACGTTTAACGTTTCGCTGTGTCTCTCTGATGTGTTTCTTTTATAATTCGTCGTTAATCGATGAATTGCACGTTGCATGCAAAAATTGGGAATAGTTTTTTTTTTCTTTTCTCCTTTTTAAATCGGTTATTTTATGTCGCATCAACTTCGTAGGTTATTAGCGACATCAGAAGGAGGGATTTTTCATATGTAGATATTGTGGCAGGCTTGATGATGTTTCACTGTCCATTAGTGGGCTTGACTCTGAGTTGTTTTCTTTGCAGTAGATATACTTCGCATTGTAGTACGAGGTGGTCTATTGTTAGGATCGTCTTGCACCGTTCGCAGAGTGGTTGGTGTGTTATTTTTGTATGTCCGATTATTATTCTTGATATTACGATTTGGTCACGTCTTTTTAGAGTGGGTGGTATTACGTTCTTGTAGAGGTCATTTTTAACAGTCGTGGTTTCACTAAAGTTTTCCATTCGTTGTTCCAATGGTGTTTGATTTTTTGCTTTAGATGGACAAGTAGAGAATCGAGTGGTAGGTTTGTGTTGTGGTAGGGAATAATTTGTGAGATAGATCAATTGTTGTAAAGTTAATTAGGGAGAAATATCGAGCGAGTCTTGCAACGAGAGTATAGAACGGACTATGGTAAGCGTTGCGTCATCGTGAAAATTTCGACACTCGTTCCTGCTCTGTCGGCTTCCGTTTTTGCCCAAAGAGCATTTGCTCATTAAAGCCAGAATTCAAAGAACTCGCAACGCTGACATTTTTCGACCATGTGTCGGCCAGCCGTGAGTACTCGAACATTATCTCGTGTTTCCTGTTCAAAACAGACGCAGTTTTGAAACTTTAAACTGCAGAACCACCCGCCTCCGTCGTGAATACTGAAATTCTTGATTCTTAATTCCACGTATAATAATTCGACGATATTACATTGACGCGACTCACCCTATATATATATATATATATATATATATATGTAATATCATCCTCTATCTCTTTAACAAATTACATATTTTTATCCGCGTTAATTCAAATTCTAAACGCGTCTAACGAATGACTTTGATCGTCAAACATTGGATTTTTCTAGACATCGATGTATAAACCGTTCGTACCTTCAGTTAAAGTTTACTTTCGTAACATACGCAGATAGATAAACAATTTTTATACTATTTGATTGCAAATACATTCTTTTGATTTAACGCGAGTTTAGAATTCCGACTGTGATATCTGTTGCAAGTCCAACACGAGGAAGCATCATTTCGTCGCGAACGAGAAACTCCATCGATCACCGAAATCCCCGGAGTGACTCGAAGCGAACCGATCGCACCGAATCGTCGATTTTCGGCTCGCGAACGCGAGCTGCATCCCCCGTGCGTTGTGCACGCGAGGCAGCGTCGACAACATCTCGGAGCATTCGCATGCGTGGTTCACGAGCGAGCAGATAAATCTCGAGGAGGATGGAGCCAGAGGGCCTGCGGAAGGAGCGGTGACGGCATTGAGCCGGCCAGCAGGGCCGTAGCATCGTGCTATTCAGGTTCACGGGAGCATGAGTCTCTCTCTTCGGCGTTTCGGCTAGAATCTCTCCCCGAAGAAGTGGGGAGAAGGCAAATGCACCGGCGAACACCAGGGAGAACACCAGGTGCATATCCCGTTCCGAGCCTGGGAAGCGCAAACTACAGGCGCAGCGAGAAAACGCGGACAGGCAGATGCTACCAGCGCGTCCCCAAGCCCTTCGTGTTCCGCGTCTATGTGCACAAGACGCCGCGCCGCGCCACGCCGAGTCGACGTCGCCGACGGAGAGACTTTGTTTGCTCACGAATGCGCGCGACCATCGCTCTCTCCGAATCTGGCACCGCGGATGCACCAAACCCGACCCCGCATTGTTGGCGGACCACGCGAAAGTCTTCCTCGAATCTTTCTCGATCTTTCCCCAAAGCGCGGCCTCCCTCCAACCAGCCTGTCCCCGTGCAATCTCTTGTATTAATTTCAAATAAACAGAGAATCACGTAAATTCATGAAACATCTTTTCCATGACGTAATGTCATTAATTAATATTTTCAATATTTGGAATATTAGATGTTTGATAATTTAGAATATTTAGATACGTAATATTTAGGATATTTAGGTATTTAATAGTTTTGAATATTTAGATACTTAATGTTTAAAATTCTGATGTGGATAAAAAGTGACTCGGATCGGCAGATTCTTGCAACTAGTCGGCTGACATATTGACATGGAATAACATGGAGTGAAATATCGAATATTACAAAAATATAATTTTGAAACATTATTTAATATTTAATATTACAAAAATTATAATTGAACATTAAAAAATTTAATCCAATAAAAATTTAATATTATAATTTTATATGGAATAAAATATCGAATATTGTAGAAATATAATTTTTAAATATTTAATTTAATGTAAAATATTAACCTTCCGACTACTGAACCTCAGCGTCCTCTGCCGGGGTCATTTTGACTCACACGGATATCCCACCAATGCATATTTAGGTTTGCTCAACGATACTGTACAGAGTGACGGTCGCTCGAGATATTGTACCAACACAGTGACAGACACCCGACTCATATAGAAACATGTAGGAGTATAAGGAACAAATAAATAGTCACATGAATAATAAAGTTATATGTATTTACTATATACTAAAAAGGCAAAGAAAGCTTGCTCGTTGGCAATAAAGATATTGCGTCAACAAATAGAAACAACGGAAAAAGTAATAAAAAGAACAAAAATAATAATAAAAACAGTAAATTAATAATAAAAATAGTAAAATATTAAAATAGTGCTGAAAACTAAAATCTAAATACAAAAATAATATAAAATACTAAATATAAAAATGGTATAAAATACTAAATACTAAAAAAATATAATACCATTAAATACTAAAATACTAAAACAATAATAAAAACACTAAAATATAAAATAAACTTTGAAATAAAAAATTGCTTCCATTTGCTGTATACGTCTTTCTTCCTCAGAATGTTACCAGAAACTGATTTTTTCTGGCTTTAGTCGTCGTCACTTTGGCAATTTGGCAAACACATGGCACACAACCATATGATGCGTTAGTGCGGTCACTAACACAAGCAGCTCCCATCACTGTGTGCGATCACTAACGCAAGCAACTCCCAGCACAGGTCAAAACTGTGACTCCGGCAGGAGTGTGTGTAGGCGGAGGGTTAATAAAGTACACATTATTATGTTGTTTAAAATTCGTTGTTCAATGGTATTCGGCTCTTTTCAATTATTCTAAAGTATTTATAGAAATGGGAACGACGATTGTTTATCATGACGTCAGTGTTTGTCAAGTCACAAATCAACGTTTTAAAGATTAAAGATAATTTATGACCGAAGAGATTTCGAGAAATGACATTTCAAAATGACATCTGTCAATAATGAGAACAATAGCGTACTGAAATTGTACCGTCGAAAGTAAGAAAAGCCTCAGAAAATGTTAGCACTTCTACAACGAATGTCATACACATGTTGCCCAAATGGTAATATAAATAAATCAAAGTATTTATTATAATGATAAAAGACCGTCGTAAATAATATCTAACTATTGTATGTAACAATATTTTATATAAATAATGTCAGGCAGAAAAATTTTGCCGTTTTCTCGTGCGAAATATCGAAGGATCATATTCTTGTTACAAAATAAATTTATTCATCAAAAATATGAATCATCGTATTTTATAACTTTCTTCCAAAGGTTGAGTAACTTGTAAATGTCGTTTGTCTAAAAATCTTTTTGACAATTCCTCTTTCACATCACTTTCATTATTAAATTGCTCAATTCAATTGCAAACCCAGAAACAAGTAAAAGTCTGGTGAATATGGTGAATGGGACATAATTTCCTATTTAAATTACAATATTTTGCCATGAGTCATCTTTGCCACACGAAGTCGGCCGTTATCTTGAAGAAACAACATTTTCTGTTTACCAATATTGATTGTTTTTGTTCTGATCTCTTTCTGACTTATAACGACAGATCACAATAGACATGTTAACGGTAATAGTTTAATTCTAAATACTCGTTATCAAGAAAAAAATTAAAACTGTGATGAACAGACATCGACAAGAATTTCCCTGAGTATCTAATACTTACCACACAACTTGCCCGGTGTAAAAAATGTGGAGCAATTTTTGTCACTGAGAACCAACGGTACAATTGCGAAAGAAACGATTTCCAATGGTGTTCATAATCGAGAGAAAGTTTTATAAATACACATGTGTATCAGTTGTGTTAAAGAAAGTATAAGTTATTGGATGTGACGTAACCATTTGTGTGCTAGGCCTCACAAATATATATACGTATGTATATTTGCGTATATCGTTGTATATATATATAGTAATCACGACTGTTTCCTAAAATTATCCGATTGAACATATCGTTTATCGGTGATGTTTTGTAATCGTTTCGAAATTTCATGTCAGCTAACCTATAATTATGTATTTTTCATTCTTTCTTAAACCTAAATACACGGTTGCGCGATTAATGTTCCATCTCGCGAGACGAAGGATAAATTCAATATAATTAATACGGAACATTTGCGCAATCATTGTGCGTGAATAAGGAGCATCGACGAGTGAGATTGTCTTGTTTTTACTTTGTTATTACCATATTTACTTGCAACTGAGTCGTTTCATTAATTATGTGAAAATTAAACGTCGAACTTTGTTAAATCTGATCTGTTTTATTAATATATTTTCGTATTAATGAAATAAGATCTCATCGTAATAAAATTATCTCGCACAAATCGAACCAACGGTTCTTTAAAAGCATAAAATTCAGAAAGTAAAAAGGAAAGATTTAATGATATAATGAAACATGCAGGTTTTTATTATTATTTATTATTTATTTACAGAGTTTAAAATAATTAATCTTCTAAAAGAACACTGTTTTATATGTAGAAAACTTCCAGCGAAAATTATAAATTTTAATAGAAATGATAAATACTAAACTTCTAAAAGTACACTGCTTTACATCTAGAAAATCACAAATTCAAACAAGAGTGACAAAAAAATTATAAAATTATAAATTTCGATCACGTTAAAGTTCCCCTGTCAATTATCAATGGTAGATCCTAAACTTCTAATAGGACGCTACTTTGAATTTAGAAAATCACAAATTCTGACAAGAGAGACAAGAAACTGTAAAATTATAAATTTTCACCACGTTAGTAGTTCCCATCAATTATTAGTAATAAATCCTAAATGAAAGTTTCGAAATTCAGAAAGTAAAAAGGAAAGATTTAATGAAATAATGAAACATGCAGGTTTTTATTATTTTTATTATTATTTATTTACAGAGTTTAAAAAAATTAATCTTCTAAAAGTACACTGCTTTACATGTAGAAAATTTCCAGCGAAAATTATAAATTCTAATGAAAATGATAAATCCTAAACTTCTAAAAGTACACTGCTTTACATTTAGAAAATCACAAATTCTAACAAGAGTGACAAAAAAATTATAAAATTATAAATTTCAATCACGTTAAAGTTCCCCTATCAATTATCAATGGCAGATCCTAAACTTCTAATAGGATGCTACTTTAAATTTAGAAAATCACAAATTCTAACAAGAGAGACAAAAAAAACTATAAATAAATTATAAATTTTCACCACGTTGGTAGTATCCATCAATTATTGGTAATAAATCCTAAATGGAAGTTTCTGCGCGTTCTATTCAACGACCTTGCACACTCCACGGCGATCCTCTCACCCCGTAGAAACGAAAATTGGCCGACGAAACACGTTACGAACCGTTCCGGCCACTTATCCTCCGACTTTCTCCGTAGCTTTCACCGGCGTTCTCTCGGCGAACAATCGAACGATAATCGCCGCATTTATTTGTACTATGTAAGCGTTACGCAAGCGGCCACCGCGATCCTTTCACGGGACCATCTGACGCGAACCTGACGCAGTATATATCGGATGCGTTTCTAGCCTCGAAAAATCGAGCGAGCGCTGTGTACCGTAGCGCGTTTCGTGGGATCGGTTCCACAAACTGACCGTGGCACGATGACGAATCACAAGCTCGGGATGATTTACGAGCGATCAACTTGGCCCCGCCTCGAGATAAGATTAAGCTACGCGGCGCGATAACGTCGATTTTACCTCGCGGCACCGGAGTTCCTAGACCTTGGCCGCGACGAGATAAATTTCGCCAGAAGATGCGCCCAGTCGCGTTTCTCGAGTGGAAATATTCACAGGCCTGGTCTTCATCCTTCGTTTGTTCGTCGACGTTCTTCCCGAGATCGCGCTTCCTCGGGCAGGAATTTTTGTCGCATCTGCTCAGTCGAGACTGATTGATGATTGACCCAGAGGTTTTCGTGTGTTCCACTGAATCCTCTTTGCTCCGATTTCTCTGGATAGGGCAACGGTGATCTTGGTTTTTTTTTTTTTTTTTTTTTTTTTTAATTAACTTACCCGGTGATTTTGCGTTCCGTTTCATTGATCTTTCGACTTAATCGAGTGACAAGTATCTTGCATCGTATCTGGCGGTTTGTTAAATTCGTCCGATTCTGTCTGGTTTCGAGCCGACTTGTGTGACTCCATCGATTTGAAATGTTAAACACACGGTGAAACTTCCTTCGCTTTTTAATAAATGAGATGAACTGTAAGTGTGAAGTTGCGCTTCGCTGTCGTAGATAACTCAAAGGTTTGGATAACCTCCAGTTTGGAGATTGGATCAACAAAAATTTGATCGCGTTTGAACGGTAATAAATCTCCGTGTAAATAGCGGGAAAAGGACATGGAAAGCGTTTTATCTGGATTTAAGTCGTAATAAATCGGGAGACATAAATAAAGCGTCTATTCTCTCACGAACTCTTCGAATAGCTTTCGTCGTGGCGGCGTTTCTTCGACTCGCTTTACTTACTAGTGGAAAAAGGGCTCGCGCGCGTGAAAGGGGCGCGCGACAGATTTATTGATCGAATTTCGGGGAAGAACCGTGGATAAACGAAGTTTCCCCTCCCCCTTCATCACGAGTCTCCCGAGATGAAGTGGCATAAGGCGATCAGGCCGAGAGACACGCATGATACAATAATACAGCAGGGTCACCTTGATTCCATCTTCGTCCCCCTCCCTCCACCACCCCGCGGAAATAACGCCGGTGAACTCTCATCCGCGTTGGAACTTTCCTCGCGCAGGACCTACCTCAACCACTCTCAGTCCGCTCGTGAACGATTCTGACCGAAAGGTCACTTGTTGTTTCGACGTTTGGAAAGACCACTTGACACTTGACAGAAGGATGTTCGCATAGGAAGGATGTTGAAATGATGATTAATAATATATCGATTCAAATATTTAAGTAATTTTAGAATATTTAAAGGATTAGAAATTGATCAATTTTTGATCGTGATTCGCATTGGATACGACTCCGTGCATTTTAAGGAATTCGAAATACGCATAATTATATGAATTGGAGATGACAAGAAAATTATAAGAAAATAAACGTATGCTTCAAAGTATCGTTGGTGAAATTTGTTATTTCCTTTTTTTCTGGACCATGGGTGACATTTCTCATCGTTTTCAAATCTATAGTATTTTGTTCTTTCGTAATTAAGTGTTGCTAAAATTAGATGTTATCGAAAAATTGACAATCGACAAAATGGCGAAGGACAATGGTAGAAATTGAATGGATTCCACATATTTGAAAGTGCGCAATAGAATCACTTATAAAATCTTTATAATAAGACGAAAAATTGCCGATATTTTAAATTGTTGTATTATCAGCATGAAGTCGATGTTAACACCTTAACATCAAGTTGACTGAAGTTAGCCGATGAAATTCTAGTTTAATAAAATGGCAAGAAGAATCGTAGAAGTTTTCAAAGCTCGCGTTTAACACGAGGCCGAGTGGATTCTTGTCCCACGATCTTTTCCCACGAAGTTATAACAATGCAAAATACAGTTTTCCATCGATTATACGAGCAACTTTGTGAACAACCCTGAGATTATGGGAAAGTTATAAAAAATAAGCGTGACCTTCGGAATATCGTTGTTAGTAAAACTTTTTAACTGGCGCAGTCTACTTCGGATGATGACGTGTCAGTGAAATAATGATTCAGAAAATAAGCAGATTCGATAAATTATCGATCGTAAAATTTTGAAACATCTAGAGTCATCATTCTATCAGCTTGGCCTGAAACTGTCCAATTTCTACTTTAACATTTCAACATTTTTAAACGTCCAACGGTCTCCTTTATTCAGTTTAGTTTCGCGAAAGTATAACGAATGAACTTTCAACAAACATAGTTCACAACTAGTCCTGAAACTTTCACGACACTTGAAAGAAAGGTTTCAAACCATTCGATTCCTGACAATGTTTCCCAAATATATCTCGACGTTTTCAAGCTTGTTTTCTTCGATCACTCCATATCCATTCGCTCGATCTGTTCAAACACTTTTAAATTCGAATATTAACAACAAAGAGAGAAAGAAAGGGAGTGGAAGAAGAAGAAGAAGAAGAAGAAGAAGAAGAAGAAGAAGAAGAAAAAGAAAAGTCGAAGCGTTGGCACGGCGAAATTGCTCGAGAAAGCATCGTGATAGTCGGCGAAGCGGCCATTACCAGGAATACCTACCTATTCTTCCACAGACAAAAGAACTGCGAACCAATCCGAATAAGAACGAAAAAGAGGAGAAGCGAACGGCCGAGCGAACGATTCCAACGTTGGGAATCGCGAATACCGATCGAGCTACCTGTTATCTGCGTTATCGGGACGATTTATGCCCTCGGTGCGGCTCGTTTCTCAAATTTCGTCGGGGAGGGGCACCTTTCGCCGTGTCCTTTCGACGAGCATCGACGATAAAGGAGGAAGGGAAGCTGCATTGTCACGTAGGGTATGCATCGTCTTGTGAACAAAAAAAGAAAAAAAAAAAAAGAGAAAAAGAAATGCGGCGACTGCGCGCACAGAAGGCGAATAGATAGATAAAGCGGCGAGGAAGAGGAGACGTGAGGATGCAACTCATTACGACAGCTGTCTTCGCTGTGGGAAAAATCCTAGGATACGCATCAACGGACCCCCGAATCGAAACTCACGGAGCTGCGGGGGTTTCTGATTTTAAGGGAGCCGTGAACGATACGATGTTACAAGATATCCCAAGATATCTCGATCGAGTTAAATTTAATAATGATTTTTCACTTCGCAGGATTTTCAGAAGAGAAAAGTTCGCCGTCAAAAGATATTTTTAAAATTCAAAGACTCTCATCGTCAGACAGAAGTGTTGTCGTTGTATAATGCTCGTTGGTTGCATTGTACTCCATCTGATTCTCTAAGGCTAAATACGTACAACTTCTGGAAAAGATTCAGAATAGATTTCTAAGATTTACATCCGTGAGCTCACGACTATGAAATAATACTACGGAAATTAAACATGCTCTCGTCAGGGAATCTATTGGAACTGTTATTGATTTGACGTTTTCTTTTTTTATATTAATAATGTTATTTGCCGTACTATGCTTCTTCAATACATTCACTTTAATTGTGCTGATGTGTGTCACACCCTCAATTCTGTATTATTTAAGATAGACTTTCTCAGAAGTGGTCTAAGATTCTCCGATCCGATTACCAGAATATGTATGTAGAAGCTAATGTCAGCTATATTGATTTATTCCCAGGCTGTTTCCAAGTAGTTTTAGGTTGTTCGTCGTAAAATTATTCGCTTAATCTATGATCTTCAGTTGATCAACATTGTCATGTTTGTACACCGTCTTTCTCTGCGTTATAATTTAGAATTTAGATAAATAAAGAAATAAATTGAAAGAGGCCCTCAACAGTCCAAGTTGACACTTGGAGTAAATTAATGCAAACGAGTAAAGAATTTATCAAGGGAATCGCGCAAATCTCGTTGCGTATCCAGGCGCTCGTGATCCGAGCGTGGAAGAAATATTACATTCCATTACCGAAAAACTTCTCGCGCGCTCAATCGTACCTCTTCATTAATCCATCAAGATTTTATCCCCTGCTAGGTGGCACGGCACAAGGGGATTTCTCCCGCGGTAATTTAAAAATAACTCACCGCGTGCTACACGCCAGAACCTTGGTGAATTTTCCCCCGAGCGCGAAGGGTGCGCCGCGAAACGCCGTAATAAAATTACGCCGGACGCCACAGTGCTCCTTTTCTTTCGCAATCGGTTGCCCCTTTGATCCGCGCTGCTTTGGACGCGACCGACCGCGCCAGTTAATAAACACAAATGCACGCTACGCTCGCCGTGTTCTCCGTGTTCTCCTGAGTGAGTGATACTGAAATATGAACGGCAATCATTCGCCAACCGTTCCACCCTTTAATCTGGTTCCGCGTGAAAAATGTGTTTTATATATTTCACGGGATAATCACCCGAATTGTTAAAGGGCTAGGACGCGCGCGCGGGGCGCGTTAGCGTGGGCCAAGTTCAGCCAAGGGTCTCACAGCCTTGGAGGAACATATGGTCCACGGGGCCGAGGGCATCGTTCATTGGCCGGCACGTAGACTCGTAATCTTGCTATTTATCACAGGATGCGAGTGGGGAGGCGAAGAATAAGAAGGGGGTAACTTATTCCTTCTTTTTCCTCGCCTGCATTTCTTCCTTTTTTTTCTTTCTCTCTCTTTCTCTTTCTCTCAGTCGCCCTTCTCGTTTTCCTAATCGGGAAAACGAGTTTAAATGGACAGCGCGTCGTCTGTGATTACGCGCGATTGTGCAATTTCGATAAGCAACAAGACGTGATTTTCCACGTGTGTCCATGGAAGAAAGAAAAAAAAAAAAAAGAAAGAAAAAAGTATTCCGAAGCGGGACTCTTTGCGCGAAACTACATTGTAACAGGTAAAAACAGGTGCGTTCTCGACCTCGTTCGTGTAAATTACTTACCCGCTGCCGTTCTTCCATCCTTCCGCGCGAACAATCGGCGGCCAACCGTGTGTAAGAGAGAGCTAGGAGAGGGAACATATTCCACCGCACAATGAGTTAAGTTTCCGTATTAAATCGCGGAGATTGCCGTTTCCCGTAATTTGTCGGGGGGGAAATAATTTTCTCACGTAGCAGTTAGATTTAAAATGCAACGACTGCTTTGTATTTATCTTCGGTCGATCTTCTCGTTACTCTCGTAGCTGGTGCGTATGTATCTCGATGGCATTTAATTTTTCCAACATATTTCAACATATTTCATTTTGTTCCGAGCGTTTTGTCGACAACGACAACGACGACGACGACGATCGTGGAATATTGGGATGGGACGGACACACGGTGGAGAAAGAAACCACAGAGAAGAATCCTAGTCTGGATATTAATTATTTATTAATTAGCTAATATTTTGAAAATGTATGAACATTTGTACATGTGTTTTTGTATCATGAGGTACTTGTGTATGGCGTTCGTCGAGTACGTAATCAACACCGTATCAGACACGTACACAAAGGGCCGAAGACGATCGGTTGTGCCACCTGTATACGAATCCCTACGCGCGCCTACGTAAGTCGATCGATTTTCATTTTCTTTCCTTTCTATCGTTTTCTCTGCTTCGTCGTTATTTTCCTTCTTTTTCGTGGCGGCAGTGAACTTACGGAAGGACAATTACGTGTTTTTTTTTCACTTTTATTTTTTAATTCTTTTTTTATATATATATGTATATATATATATATATATATATAAATAAACCGACGGTAGAATCGGGATGAGCACTTCATTTTCGCTTATATCTCATCATTTTTCTCTTCCACGGGCACAGAATTGTCTCGTTTGAATCGCGATTGGATGGCTTTCGGTGACATTTCTCTCCAGTTACTAGCTATTAGTAATTTATATCTCAGCGCGTCGCAACACTTTCTATCGTTTGTTCGTTTTCTTCAACGTGGGGGGGAAGGGGGGAAAAAATTCGATGATCCGGTGCGCAAAGATCTCCTTCTCGACACGAACGTTTCAGCCGCTTTCGTGAATACACAGCTGTTTCAATCAATTACCTTTATCAAAAAAATCATTTATTTTACATCTTTGAAATTTTAACATACGATTAATCGTTATAACGTTGATAAAATAAATCGAAGAGGTATACATCGATACAATATACAATATTTCTGCGAACCTTCCGTGTTGAAGAAGAAAGAAAGAATTAGAACGGACACTTCCAAGCGAATCGTTTCATCGAGTGACGATTAAAAAAATTCTGGATACGTACGTAGACTTCGATTGTCTGATTGGTAGGATGTCAATGTTTTAAAAAGATCGCGGAATGAATTTCGTGGGTGCGTGACGCGCAAGTGAATCGCGGCCGCCACGTAGCTCGTTGATTACTATTTATAATTAATATCTTAAAATTTAAATATATATATATAGATTTATTTATTTATATATTTACCAAAACATTCGTTCATAACGAATTAAAAAACATAAAAATTTAACGAATAGACGTTTAATACAATTATGATATACTACATCTAACATCCTTTATATCATTTCATCATCGCTTTTTCTCCCGCATATCGTTATCTATCTTCTTCAAACTTTCCATTCCAATCTTTCTTTCCCGGTTTTCTCGACATGCTCTCTCGCTTTCTCTCTCTCTCTCTCTCTCTCTCTCTCTCTCTCATCCTCGCCATCTTAATAAATCGTAGATATGTAATTCGCATTCAATATACGTATTGCTTCATCATCAGGTATTGCCTATGTCTAACAATGATGCGACTCGTTGCGTTAGGACGCGGAACAAACGAACGAAAAACTTTCACGAACGAAAAACATCCATCCATCGTTCGAAGGTTAAGCTTCGATTAGCTCGAATTCAATCGACGATCACATGTACACAAATTATCGCCACTCTCGCTGTTGTTTGACAGAACAGAAATGCATCTGCGAAAATTGGCATTTCATCGATCCACGATCACCCAGCGTTGGCTTTTCGCGTTACTCTTTTAAGCTTCTCGGGACGTTTTTTTTTTTTTCTTTTTCTGTGAAAAAAAGGCGGGAAAGTTGATCACGCGCGGAAAGAAGTACCAGAGGGCCAACAATCGATAATCGCGCATCGATGAAACGAGACATTTTTCATCGATCTGTTGTTCCTGTTGAGCGTTTGTAAGCGCATCGAAAATGACGATAGTATGCGATCATCGATTGAATTGGATCGAGATCATTCCACTGGACGAAGCATGCTACTGCTGTCCTTTCTCTGCAAATTATTTGAAAATGAATTTTATTCGTCGCACTATCTTCTGGGATTTTCCATCGAGATTTACAAAGAAATATTTCAGACTTGATTTGCCGTTTTACTTTTATTCCGAACGATGTAACGTGACACAATTGATACTGATTGTCAGACAGTAACACATCCTTCATCCCCGAATGACACATAGATCTCCAATCGTCCGAGGCTCGCCCAACAATTTAAGATAATTCGCGCGTAGGAAAGGAACAACCACACACACGCCTCCCCGTTTCTATCGGCAGAAAATCGATTTTTCTCAATTCAGATTGCAGCCGTGAAATAATCGTGCGACTCGCGATATGAATCCGGCCGAGTTCGCGTCTAGAGAGAGTGCCAAGCTGGAAATACTGACTGGTTACGATTCCTGGAAAGGCCGCGGGGGATTAAGAAATTTTCGTAAAAAACGATGGCCGTTGTTGGACGCCGGACGGCATTCGCAATACAACCGGGCCGTTGCTCCGCGTCCCGAGAGAGCCGCTTCGACGAGGACGAGGTGTTCGCGAACCGAGCGTTGCCTCGCGCCGAGTCCGCAACAATTTATTAAATTACAGAATGCCCAAGGTTAGGAATGCGCGACGAGAGACTGGCGTCGGGGGAGGAATATTACACGAGGAGATTTTAAGAGGTTCGACGGGGGCGTGGACGCGGGCGAAACACACCGGGTGGTGATGATGCGTGAACGGTTCTCACCCCGCGTCCCGCCGCGAACATATCGCGGTGAGAGTCACGCGCACACGACCGTGCACGGCCCGATATTAACGAAAATTGATCGGCAACGGGATCGCGGATACGACTCGCACTCGTATCCGTGCAAAGCGAACGCAAAAAGAAAACGGGAATTTGTCGACGGGAGTGCGAGCTCGGGCACTCCCGTAAGCGCGTCTCCTCTTATCCCTCTCTCTCGCGATATCACAACTCCATATACATACGTTTCTCCCCTTTTCATCGTACAGACGTCCGCGACTTATTTTATTTCATAATCGCATGAAACACTATTTTGTTATAAATAACCGTGTGAAGTTGAAAGAGAAAGAGGAAAGAAAAAGGAGGGAGGATGGATGAAATGTGTGAACGCGCGTGTGCGCTTACATCTGTATATATATTTCTTCTTACGTGTAATTAAACATTCGCGTTCGTGTATACACGTGAATAATTCTAATTCTGTCGAGAAACGGACAAGGCAAAAAAGGAAAAAAAAAAAAAAAGAAGAAGAAGGAAAAAAAGCAGATTGAAATAAAGGAAACCAAGGATATATGTATCTTATCCATCTTTTGTCCCTTTTTTTCTTTTAACTGTGTAAGATTATTTATAACAAAACTGAGCGTTCGGTAATACTGTTTGATATGTTCTAAAACTTCTACAGATTTCTCTCTCTCTCTCTCTCTCTCTCATTCTCTCTCTCTCTCTCATTTATATTAGAATAAACATATATTAGAGCATTATACGAATGAGAGATGAATAACAGACTATTATAGACATTGATTAAACATCGATTATTATTCATGAATAATAATCTATGCGTACGAAATCATTATGTGCGTAATAGTACCATTATATACACCATCATTCGTATAATTCTCTAATATATATTTATTTCTGTATATATTAGAGCATTATACGTATAATGCCCTGTTACACCGGCAGGCGACACGAGGAACTTTGTGACAAAAAGCAAAGACGAAAGTGCAGCTCCCTAAATAGAAACCCTCCCCCTCCCCCCTCCCCCCTCCCCTGTCACAAAGTTTCTTATAATCAAAATTATTTCCGAGAGAAGTAATTCGATTGATACACGCTACGAGTTGTCTTAGGAAGAATATTTAGTTTTGCTATCAGCGAAGAGAAATGAATTTCTTTCTCACTTCGCGTCTCTTACACTGTGAGAAAAAAATTGAAAAAAAAAAAGGATTAAAAAAAAATTGAACTTTCCCTCTTCGCATAGCATGAATCGCGTGTATTCGATGGAATTACTTCTCGGGTGTAATTTTGAGTACGTTGTCCCGCCCACGCGGCTGCGCGGATCAGCTTACATTCTCTTTAATAACATTATTATTATTGCATTGTCTCTTTCATCTTTTCTTTCTTTCTTTCTTTCTTTCTATCTTTCATTCATCGTTAAATTCCTGAACTCTGAGGTAGTCTGTTCTGGGTGTCCTATTACGTAGTAAAAATGGCAAGAGTGCTATATTAATAACGCAATATAACTTATCGTCTTTTCTTTCTCTTCTCTTTTTTTCTTTTTCTCTTTTTCACTGGCAGCGTCGCGTCTTTCTTTAATACGGCGAGAGATGGCACGCCTTCTCTCGCCTCTGGCATCGTTTCCTCGTCGATTCTCGCACGCGTCGTTTGCCCGAGCCGGAGAGTGCAACCAAATTTCGCGTTACGTCCGATGATGCAAATTATCGGAATTAACTGTTACGATGATATTAACTGCTTCCATAATAGGATATCTCTTTTTCCCAAGGAAGAGAGACGACTTGATCCAGCAGTTAATCCCTGTGCAAATGTCCCTTCGAGGTGTGCGCGCAGCTCGTTACGCGGTACACTCGATATACGCAAGCAAGTTACACACGTGAACACGTGTTTGCGCGCACACGGTGAATAAACGATCTGAAAATCATTTGGAACATTAACGCCCAAGGCGAAAGAAATCGAACGATAAGGAGATAAACTCGTCGGGCCTTTATTAAATTTATTAACGATTTAGTTAGCCCTGCTGGCTTTACAAGTAACAGACGAGTAAGATAATAAATTTAATAAAGAGGAAGCGTTTGCGCCGTGTTTATGCGTATTATTTCCGTTGATCGCGCTGATCGCCGAATCAGCCTTAAACAATAATTTGACGAACATAATCTTTCGGAAATTTTCTTCTTTTTTTCTCACGCTCAGGATGAAAGAAATTCATCCAACTTTTCGATTCTCTAACTGATTACATTCATCAAGCTATTGCTTAAAGCTTGACGAACATAATCAGTCAGCGAATCGGAAAATTAGATGAATTTCTTTCATCCTGAACGTGAGAAAAAAGGAAGAAAATTCCGTAAAGATTACGTTCATCAGACTACCGTTCAAGACTGATTCGGCGATCGATTAAAAGGTGTGATCAACGAAAATAATAAACGCAGTGTAAATTTCTTCATTTTATTAAATTTATTATTTTACTTGTTTGTTACTTGTAAAACGGGCAGGGCTAACTAAAATCGTAATAAATTTAATAAAGGCCCGACGAACTTATCGCCTCATCGCACTCGCCTTGAGCGTTAAAGTCCCAAATGATTTTCAGATCAACGTTTATTTACCGTGTGCGCGCAAATACGTGTTAAAACTCGAAATGATTCCAATTGTTGAAGTAGAAACAGAAACGAAGAAGAAAAAAAAAAAAGAAGATGAAGAATGAACGCGATGCTGCCGTGAACAGATGCCCGGCGAATATTATACGTATTTAATAATTACAGTGATAATAATCAGTACAATAATCGACATGTATTTTGTACAATTAAGCTTCGAAGGATCGACGTCACAACAGATGGTCTCCATTACAATGGAGACGACATTTAAGGACAATGTCGAAGTTTAACAATTGTATAAAATACTGTTGCATGTTTAGGCGTACGATTATTCTGCTGATTGTTATGTTGCAGGACTCGTTCATCTCTCAAAGGGGGAATAATCGCGATGCACTGAATCGAGCGATCAACGAGAGAACTCTTTCTCCATTCCGTGTACCGTGATTTCTCCTTTGACAAAATCGAATTGCGACTTCCTTTAACGAGATCTCTGGTAAATCACGAGAAAGATAATAAAGAAAAGGAGAAAAAAACGAAAAAAAAGAAATAATAAAAAATGCGATTTATTTCGAAAACGAGATATGGTGTTTAAACTATGTTCCAATTTCTCGGGGGAAATAAAATTATCAACGATTCCTTTGTCGGGTCAAAGAAAAACGTGACAAAAAAAGTATGATATATTAAATCATTTTTTTTTTTTATTCTCTTTTCTTCTCGTTCCGGCAGAAATCAAAAATGTCGAACAATGAAGGAAATGGATACATATAATATACATAACTAAGAAACTACGATTAATAAATTATAGAAACTTAAATTCAAATATACCACGTGCACTTGAGTCCCAATGTCTCTCTGATCGTATTTAAAGCGGAAGAGATCGATTCGAGAAATCGCAACGTGGATCGATCTCGCTCGATATATATTAACGTAAAGCGAGTGTGTCGTCCGATCGTGGTATTCGATCTTACCTTTCGATCGATAATCACAAGTAAAACACCATGCGTGCTGGCATGGATCATCTAGTAACGACCGTTGCCCCATTTGTTTACGATTTTTAGTCCTTGAGTTTAGCTCTGGTGGCTCGGTCCTCCAAGTCCTCGTCTCGAATCACGTCCTCAGATGAACGTTATAGTTGTTGTTGTTGTTCTTCTTTTTGTGCGTCTCGTAATGCTTCATCATATGGTCCTTTCTGATGAATCCCTTGCCGCAAGTATCACAGGCGTACGGCTTTTCGCCAGTGTGGAGGCACATGTGCCGTCTGAGGTCAGTTTTGTGGTTGAACTGCTTCGGACATATCTCGCACTTGTACGGCTTGTCACCGGCGTGCTTCTGCAGGTGCTCCGCGTGCTGGTACTCGAGGGGGAACCTCTTGCCGCACTGATTGCATTTGAACGGCTTGTCGCCAGAGTGGAAGCTCTTGTTATGTTGCGTCAGGTAGCAAGCCTTGTTGAAGAACTTGTCGCACTCGATGCACTTGTGAAAGCCGTTCTCGGAAATGTAGTGCGAGCCGGTGTTGGTACTGGTCACCTGATGCTCCTTAGTGATCACAGAAATGCGTTTCGATTTCGGAGTCTTCGCCGATAGTCTGCCGTCTCGGCTCGAACTCAATTGATTCTTCGCGCGCATCTGTTGCGGCAGATTGTTGTTCGCCTCGAGATTCTCCTGAGACTGCTGGAGCGGGTGCAACAGATGCTGATTATTGTGATGGGTTTGAATCTCGTACTGCTTGATGATCATGCCGTCGGTGTTCGGCTGCATGTTCACGTCCATGTTGGTAAGGGATTCGTATTGAGGCGGTGAGTTACTGTACGGATCATAGTTGGATCCAGTCGATTCGAACGATCGATTCTGAGGAGATACGTTCTCCTCTGGACTTAGCCCCCCCACGTTTACGGCCTGCAGTTGATTCTGGCCGATCAAAAACCCGGCTACGTTGAACTGAGTGAAACACGGCAGAGACCTTTGATGATGGTTGCTAAAGGTCCCAAAACCGGGTAACACGTCCAGACATTGCAGCTGCTGCTGTTGTTGTTGTTGTTGCTGTTCTTGTTGCTGTTGTTCCTGTTCTTGTTGCTGCTGTTGCTGCTGCTGTTGCTGCTGCTGCTGCTGCTGCTGGTGCTGCTGCTGTTGCTGCTGCTGTTGATCATGATGATGTAACTGCTGCTGATGTTGAGATTGTCCGGTGAGTGAAAAAGACATCTCATTACCAGTAGTAGTTAGTTGGATGGTGAAAGACTCCAGCAGTCCCGGGATGTTGGTAGTAGGTATAACGTGGGGGGGCAAAGCGTTTGGGTACGGCTGATGAGGCATCGTAGTACCCCCCATTGCCGTGGGCGAAGCCATTGCTGGGTGGACCGAGCTCGGCGTTATGGCAGATGGAGAATTCATGTGATGGTGTGGATGGGATGGGCCCATTGACGTAGGTGAATTCAGGTGGGGCGCCGGTGGTGGGTGCATGGGTGAATTCATGGGGTGGACATGAAGTTGGCCCGATGGCGAACCCATTGACAGCTGATGAAGCTGCTGCTGCTGCTGCGGTTGCTGCTGCTGCTGCTGCTGGTGTTGATGTTGATGTTGATGTTGGTGGCCCAGCTGAGGGGGCGATGAACCCATTTGATGTTGATGATGACCCGCCAGCGGTGATTCCACCGGAGAATTGAGCGGCGGTACCATTGTGGAGGCCAAGTGGACCGCCGTAGGCGATGGTTGCGTTAGAGCAGCCGTTACCGCGGAAGATTCGCTGCTGCTGCTGCTGTTGCTGTTGTTGGAATTGTTGTTGTTGTTGCTGTTGCTGTTGTAAACAGTGGTGGGCGTGTGGAGCAGGCCCCTCGCCGCCTCGCCCGAGGGACCTGCCATCAAGTTTGGGGGACTCCCGGAAGAAGGTAACTCCGGCGATCTAGATGGTCCTCCACCTCTGCCACCAGAATGGCTTTCTCTACCAGGGTGATGGTGAGCGCTGATCGGCAAATTAGCTGGATCCGGCTGATTGCTCTGTTTCACCGCGTTCTTATGTAGCGTCGTGTTATAGTGCCTCTTCAGATGGCCCGAGCTGGTGAACCACTTGTTGCACGCAGTGCAGTTATAGGTCTTTGGCCGCCGCGCCTCGTTACTTTTCCACGATTGATTAGCCAAAGGTGGAGGTTTCGGTGGTTGTTGCAAAAGACCTCCAGGCATTTGGTGAACCGGTATCGGCTGTGTACTCGTAATGATTGGGGAGCCTGGATGTCGTTGTGGTTCGACAGGCATGTGCTGCCCTCGCATGAATTGGGCCTGATCCGAGAGAGAAGAAACACTGTCCAACGGGCCCATTGGCGACAAACCGGGATGATAGTCGTGCGGCTGTGCACCCGGTGGCCAACCCAGCATGGCACTCACCGAATGCGTTCCGACTCGCTGCTGTTGCTGATGTTGCATCACTTGCTGCTGATGCATCTGCATATGCAGCTCATGGTGTTGCTGATGATGAAGCCGCATCAGCTCTTCCTCGTATCTGTGAGTTTGTACCTTGTGCGAATCCAGGTCTAAAATTTCCGCCTGTTCGTCCGGTTCCTGTTTCGCCTCAATTTCCACCGGTTGCCCGCCGTTGTAGTCGTAGCCAGGCTGTTGTTGCTGCTGGCTAGACTGCGGCGGTGACGGATGCATCTGCTGCTGTTGCTGTTGATTCTGTTGTTGCGGGCTGCTACCCAGCTGCTGATACTGATGCTGTCCTGGATATCCACTGGGTGAATTCGAATGATTCGCCCTCACGTGTTCACCCAGCTGATTCGCGTTTTCGTACACTGCACCACACTTGTCGCACTGTAGGGGCGGACTACTCGGACTGGTCGAACTCACTGAACTCGTATGATCCGGTACGAAGTGTTGTTGATGTTGATACGGATGGTAACGCGAGTAACTTCCACCGCCGTTATCTTCACGCGGCGGTGAATAGTGATGGGGCATCATGTAGGCCTGATCGTTCTGCATGACGTAATTCGTTTCGCTGAACATCGACGGCTGGAATTGATTATAAGTTTCAGCTGCACCCGGCTGTTGTTGTTGTTGTTGAGCCTGTTGCTGTTGCTGCGACGGCTGCTGCTGCTGCTGCTGCTGCGTGGATGGTTTTTGCGACAATGACGTCGGATCGTGCAAGGGCTGCTTCAGGATAGTTTCACTCGAGTCCGCTGGCGCGGTTACACTGTCGCGCTTAACGCCCACGTGACTGTTGTGATTGCCGGCCTTACTGTTGTTGTTGTTACTCTCTTCCTGTTGAGCTTCGCTCGCCCACTGGCTTAACAGGTTCTCGTGATGATAACGCAGGTGCACGTCAAGACTCTTGTCGCTTTCGAAGTAAACATCACAGTTCTTGCAATAATTCTCCAAATTTGAGCTACTAGCAACGTATTGTTGTTGTTGCTGTTGTTGCTCGATACTCATTTCACTTATATATTGTTTTTCGTTCCATGTTTCACTGTCGTCTCGTTTTGAGACGAACCGCTTCTTTTCCACTCACTCTCTCTCTCTCCCTCTCTCTCTCTCTCTCTCTCTCTCTCTCTCTCTCTCTCCCTCTCTCTCTCTCTCTCTTTCTCCGTGAAAAGAAGCCGTCTTCTCGTCTCTTTCGTTTCTCTCTTTTCTTTTATTCTTTCTAGAACACGATGGGAAGACGACTCGTTACACAACGTTGCACTCAAACGAACGTGATGCAGACACACATGCGCGCGTACACGCGCTCACGCGCGCGCAGAGTTTCGATAACAATCTGTCCTGATATCGTGTTATTTTTACTTCACTTTCTCGATTTGACAAGAGGACCGGACACGGATAACGACACGAGGTTTCGAACCGCGCGTTACGTCGCGACGCCTCGCATCTCCCTTCTACCAGTCGACGAGCGCCGATACAGCTTTCCCCGAAGACAGCACATGGACGAGAACGACACGATAATCAGAGTCACATGCAAACATTCGCCAGTCGAATTTACGAGACGAATTATCGAAAAAAAAGGAAACTAAAAGGAAAAAAGCGGATTACAGCATGTTCTACATTTATCATATGCTTGAACGCACACCGGGTATCAAAGTCCAGGTCAATCCGGATTGTCCCACCTGGTGCGATTCCGATTGTATCACTGTGTGCGGCATCGTCGCACCTCACTACCGCTTCGACGATGCGCCAACAGTGGCAACAACAATAATAACTGTCTTTAAATGGCTCTTCCAATGCACGTCGACAACATCGGCCTTCTCCTCACTCAGCATCAGTCCGCGTCCACCAACGCTATGTCCGAATGCTGAGGATTTGTCGGAGCAAGAGAGCTTCAGACGGAAGAAAAGCAAATGAAAGAACGAGAAAAATAAACAAACAATGACGGCGCGTGTACGATTTACATCGTTGGGTTCTCGATCGCTCAATTTCCGGTCACTGGTCACTGTTTCTGTAGTCGGCGAACAAATTCACGTGATACGACGATAACCGAAAATCTTCGTTTCCGAATCACCGGTCATATCACGATCTATCACTTTTCACCTTCACTGACGATACAACGCGTCCGCGTTATCTTCCACACGAAAAGCGACGCGTTCTCCGAAATTGACCGGTCGATTCTCGCCGCTCACTGATAAATCACCATCGAATTGAGATCCGAAATTTTCAATCAATAATCCACAACGATAAATGCAGACACGAAACGAACAATGTATCCTTCGAACTTCGAACCGCTAGTGTAAATAGTTACACTGCTCCGTCTTGAACCTCGTGCCTACCGCTTTCTTCCTTCTCTGCGGTAGCACTCTTTCCGACGCGATGGTCGGAAGACTCCTTCCCCTCTTCCTCTTCTTCTTCTTCTTCTCTCTCACTCTTTTTATTTTATTTTATTCTTTATTCTATTGATGCACTGACGCACCCGTAGAGCGCGAATGTCCGCACTGTTCTGCAGGTTGAAATTCCACAGCTCGGAGTTTCGAGTTCTCCTCGGGCTCGCGCCAAGGCAATACTCGTGTCGTGTCCCCATACCTTCCGAGCCAACTTCGCTGCCCCCTCTATGCCGTCACTTGCTAGCTCACGTATTCGCTCTTTCCAACCATCTACACTCTCTCTCCTCCGCACTTCTTCCCCACCCTTCTCCGCCGCTCCCTCTTTCGCGCTCATTCACTCCCTCTTTCTCTTTCCCACGCCGCACTTCCTTCCTTCTTCATTCTTAATGTTACTCGACCGATCGTACTTTCTCCTTTCAATCTTTCCTCCAGTCTCTGCTCTCTCCTACTCTGTCTCAACCACCGTCTCACCCCCCCCCTTCGACGGTTTACCAGAATAACATCTTTCTCCCTTCGATCCAACAACCTTCGTCCCTTTTCTCGCTCTAACCACTCGTCCCTTCCTTCTCTCTCGAACGTTCCTCCAACCACCGTCTTTCCTCCTTTCACCAACGGCAACTTCCCTTTCCCACCTAGCACCTTCGACCAAAGCTCCCTCTTCACGCAGCCATGTACAGCACGGACAGAGCGACAGAGAAAGAAGACGAAAAGGACAGGCCCGACAAGGAAGCAAACAACTCGAGACAGCCAACCAAATTTGAGACGTCGAGCGCTTCTTGCCCCCACCATTTCTTCCTTACCCCTCCGCACTTCTGTTACAGTCCAAGGGTTCCTCCAGTTCTCTTCTCCCTCTCTTACTCACTCACTCTCTCTCTCTCTCTCTCTCTCTCTCACTTTCTCTCTCTTACTCGCCGGCCTGGTCGTCTTCGTCACTCTCTGGTCCAAAAGGACGACGAATCCTGTGGGAAGCCGAATGTTTCCTCTCTTCGTTTCTCGTTTCTCGTTTCTCTCGCGCGCGTCTCTTCTTCTGCCACGACCAACCATCGTTTGTTCTTCTTCTTTATCTTTTTCTCCTTCTTCCGCGCCCTCCACCCCTCGCAGCCCTGCACTGGCTTCGTTCCTGTTTCTTCTTCTTCTTCTTCTTTGGTCCTTCTGTTCTTCGTGCAATCAACAAAAAGAGAGACAAAGACGGAGAGAGTCGCGCATGGCACAGGAATCTTTGCGCGTTTCGTATCCCCGACGCCGTGTCCTCGCACACGCGAAACCCTATCCGACGAGATTTTTCGAAACTCGAAAGTTCGGGCTCTCTTCGCTCTTCTCTCTGTTTCCGCTGGAATTTTCGTGGACGGCGATCCTGCCGCGCGTCGCGACGCGTCGTTCACTCTCTCACGCCATCTTCATTCTCTTCGTTTCGATTTCGCTACGTTCCGCGAGATCGACGCTTCGCTCGTTCGCTCGTACGAATTTCGCCAGCTGGAGACTCATCCTCGGAGGAACATCGTCCCTTGCGCTGACGTGTCATTCGCCATGTTGAAATCGCGGGAAATTTTCGGCAAGCTATCGAAATGCACGAACGCCTAACCTGTCTCGGAACTTTCCAGCTCGAATTCTCCTTCAATTGCAGGACAGTTTTTCTTGTAAATAGTGTCGAATGATCGCAGATCGCGGAGAAACAAAATTTGCAAATCAATAGAGTTCCGGACGGCAAAGTATTGCAGAGAGCGAAAATACAAAATTTCCAGCGTGTGCAAATTAATTAAATATTAATTCTTTGAAGGTTGTAAAATACTTTTTTTCGTCGAATTTTCTAGACACGTTCTACGCACTAAAGTTTCTAAAAGTCTTTTTGTTAGTTTCGTCGATGTTGATTGCTCTTTTTTTTTCTACGTTTCATCCCCTAACGTAGCTTCTTCCTCCGGCGAAAGGAAAAAAAATTCATTCCCCTCGAGAAAGGTCAACTGATATCCTGCCCCAGTGAACGCAATTCGCCTAACTTCCTATTAACCTGTTAACCGGAGAGGACAAGTTAGCTCGACGTTTTTCGTAATATTTAGTTTAACGATCCGAGTTGGACAATTATTATCGAAATCGGCTGATTTAAAATTTTCAACGTTTCCCCGTTATCTCTCATAATTTCCAAAACACGTGTTAATTATTTCACGGTCATTATTACATTTATTGCTATCTGTCTTACGTGTAACAAAAATGAAAATTTAACAAATATGAAACAAAAATAAATTGATAGTATTAGTTTACTTACCTAGTGTCAAGATCACTCACTGGTATCGATCGCACACTTTTGAATATATGTTTATTGTTTTCGAAAGATCATGCACGGTGTTTGAAATGAAATAAATTTTTAATTTAAATCGCTGACTTTAATTTTCAAAATTTTCTTCTACAACGATTTGATAGCTTCGGCCAGCTTCCGATGGTTTAATTGCATCTCAATTGTGACTAATACTTACATTCACTGAGACGTATTCCTTGACCAACTTTGTTCGCGATTAACTGATTAGCGGTTTCACCATGACTAGATTCTCCTCTTCGTTGCGCGCGAGACAATTTTGTAAGCTTCGGCTAGACGATGATAGCCAATCACATTTTAAGTATGAGTCACTATTTTATTCCCCTGTAAAAGTGATGCGTCGATCAGCAGAGCGATGCTGAACTCTATTTTGAATTTAGAAAATAAACAAATTCGTGAGTCAGCTAGCAAGGTGACAATAGTAAACGACAAAGAGGCCTTTAGGGAAGCGAGTTTGACGTTAGGACTTGTCAACACGAAAAATGTTACACCATATAATTTCTTCATGTCGACAAGAATTCCCGACTTGTTTTTTTGTTTATTATTTAAATTCTACATACATAGAAAACGAAATTGTCAACACCTACGTTTATAATATTAATTACAATATAATTATTCATAACATTGAAACCAAGTTTACAATATTAATTATAATGTAATTATTTATAATATTAAAACTAGTGTTGTTAACACCTACACTTGTAATATTAATTTATTAATTTACATTTATAAATATTTTGTTTCCCACCTCGTCGAATAATTAAATTTAGAATTTCTGTTACTTAATGTAATTTCACTTTTTCCGTTTTTTGTATTAATATTATATAAGAATTTTCTTCTTTATTTTTCTTTTCTTTTCTATAGTATCATTATATAACAATTTCCTTTTCTATATTTGCTTTCTATTGTTATTTTATTATGCTATTGTTCTTTCATACGGGGTGTTCCATTTTAATCTATAAATGTAATTATCTCCAAAATTGCTAGTCATTTAAAAGTCATTAAATACATTTTTTTCTGTTTTGAAAAAGCAGTAATTTGATACAATTAATTTGTCCCTAGACAAAAATTAAATAATAATGAATGTTATTATTACTCATGTCAGTAGACTTCTTACGATTTATAAATTTCCTTCTTTTTTCATATTACGGGGCAAATGAATATATCATAAGTATTAAATAAATGAATATTTATTTGACGATATTTATCTTGCTCGAAATTCAAACTCATATTACCAAGCGTGTGCGCGATGTGACTATTGGCGAATTTTTAAAAATTGTAAATCTCCGATACCACGATGCACGTGATTTTTTATGATCTTTTGTAGTCTTCAGTGATAGCTATGGTAAACTGAACGAAAGTTGAAGAAACATAGAGAGAATGTTTGAGACAAACTACAACTGTAATGAACGTGACGATATAAATTGATTGATATCTTTGAGTAATTGAAATGTATGCGAATTATGTTTGACGTTGAATGTGAATTTAATGCCAAGTGTAACACTTGGTACTGAAACTAGAATACTGATTGTGAGTGTAACAATGAGTTTAATATCGAGTCTTTGTCTATTCTTCTCTTCTTGCGAGTTTTTCTCTTTTAACGTTCGGCGTGAGTTCCGAATCGTTATCTTGATAGCAATATCACCTGGGAGTAGAAGACTCTTTATGCATTGTAGCTTCGGTATTTGAATAATCAAACACTGATCTAAAAATTCCAATTGATGCAATATACTTACCCACATAAGATAGTTAGCAAGAAAATTTAAAGAAAGAAAAAAGAAAACCTACTGTATGAACTCTGTTCTGTCTACAAGTCTGAATTTCCCTCCTTTTGTACGAATTTGATTGGCAGGAGTTAATCAATCATTTTAAAAGTTCCAAGAAAATCGTCTGCATTGCAAAATCAACATTGTCAAAACATGAAAAACGGCATGAAAAACAAACGTCGGTCTAGATAACCCACGTTCGAGAAATAGAGGCAACGTGACAAATCAGCGATCGACAATAAAAATATTTAACGATTTGTAGATTTAGAAAATATGTGTAGCTTCCTAGATGAGTCAGAATTTCTTGTAAGTGTAAACAGCGGATGGCTGAAAAATAGCACGAAACAGGAAGTAGAGATTGTTTTCGCTTGAACAAATAAATTCCGACTCTGACTGTCAAGTATACACAAGAAGAAGGATGCTGAATCATTCGTTATCAAAGTATTAGTTCCAAATGAATGAAATTTCTGACGGTTGAATGTGTGGGGAAGAAACAAATCAACAAACATAACGAAACCAGGCGAACGAACGATCCTGTAATTACCGCCGGCGTATTATATAAATTTCTATCCGCAAAGCGTCCGTCCGATTTATTTGTTCGTTCGTTTAAAGAGACGGTGCTCGGCGGGTGCATACATCACGGCCGATTCCCTCTCGGTGTTAAAATCGCGCGGCGTACGCGTCGTAGCTCACGTCGAATTACCGGCACGGGGGACATTTTGTCTCAAGGAATTACCCGCTTAACAGGTTCAAAGCGAGCCACGAGCCCACGAGGGCGCGTCTGCGTAAAGAGTGCGTCGGTATTATTTACCGATAACCGAACTCTCTGCTTCCTCCCCCTGACCGGTCAGCCTCGCCGCTGTTAGGCCTCCTCCGTTCCCTGGATCGGCCGAGGCCCCGCTCCGGCCACCAAACTGCTCGGCGAGAATAAAAAAAAATGTGGGTAACCTTGCATTTTTTTATGATACCTTTTTTTTTCCACGCGACGAAGCGGGTCCCCCCGTGGCCCGTGCACTTTGCATACCGAATGCGACAACCTCCTCCCCTCTCCGAAACCCTTTGCCACTCAACATACTATACACAACCATCCACCATCACCATCACGTGCTCTCTTTCTTTCTCTATCGCTCTCTATCTGCCTTTCTCGTTTTTTCTATTTTTCAACGTTCTCCTCTCCATCGCTCCACCGCCGGCACTTTATCCCACCTATGAATATGTTTATTACGTTGCACCGCGACCACCTGATGCAAGAAAGAAATTCGGACCCGCGTGTGGCCGGGCCAGGGACCGGCACGTGCTGTCACCATGGATAAACGTCAGTCGCGTTCGCGTTGTCGCGCATCCTTTGATCTCGATTCAATTAGAACAGGCGGACACTGCTCGGCCTGTTTGCTAGTGTTACTTGCTTAGCCACGCGTTTCTCGTGACCCGCGAGTGGCTAAGGCAGCGGAGAGATAGGGCAGGGACTGGGTGAAGTGGGAGAGTATCGAGATCGACGGTTTTCTTTTCTTTTCTTTTTTTTTTTTTTTTTTTTTCTTTTTCGAAACGGAGTCAAACTGGCAAAGAATGTGGGACGATTAAAGCGGCAGCTTATAGGGCCGTGTATCGCCGAAAACTAGATACAGGTAATTAGTTGGTCGGGAATTTTACACGTTTCGGAAGGTTTGATCTTTTGAAGTTTTTCTTGGAACGCGTGTGGAAAATTCCAAACACCTTGATTTACAAGTCAAGCAATAATTCTTTTCTTTCGCTGCAATGGGAAGGACTTTTATTTTTTTATTTTGTCTTGTTTCATTTACGCCAATGATAAAAAGAATTAAAAATAAAGTAATGTAATAAAAATAAAATAAAATAAAGTAATGTAATAAAAATAAAATAAAATAAACTCTTAAATGACCTTAAGTGCAAAATTCTAATTTTCCGCAGCTGAGTTTAACTTGTCATTACGAGAAACTATCTATTATATTTTACGATTCTGTGACAATGTACGGAAAAATTAAAGTTGTTTGGAGTAACGTGATTTATGTTTCAAGCGGCTAACTGTCAGTCTGATGAATTCGACATTGTATTCTGAAACTTCTCGGAAATAAACTTTTCGTATTTCATTTGTCCTTCGCACTCAAAATTGTTCCTTTCATTTCCCAAACTTTTACGACTTTTCCGAAAAAAAAAATTTCGAAGTACCGCGTACAATAGGAAAATATTTTATGGCACTGCAATTATGGCTAAATTGCTGTTTGATTTTCGAGCGACGTTCAAAACCATCTGACGGCCGTTACTTCACTGTCTGGCCAAGCAAACATACAAATACATAAACATACAAATGCCACGCTATAGTCTAATCGTGATTAAAACGATGGATAATAAAAATCGGCGCTCGTTAGGAAACTGCTAATGAAACACGGAAGAGGAAAGCCCCCGAAATATTATAATTACAACGATGTTCGATACAACGATCCCAACCGAAAATCGGCCACGGTTATTATCGAGACACGAGTAATCGAGTCGGTGGATCCCAAGATAAGTGTAACTGTGTTGCAATTCGAAATAATCCCGAAAGACACGCCGGAAAGTGTTACCTTGAACATGGTCTGGAGCTGTGTGTCGGTGGTGGTGGCAAGTTGTGGCGCACGAGAAGGGTAAAAGCCGTGAGCGAGGGTGCGGTGGGCGGAGGAGGTGGGCGACGCAGGCGGAAGGTGGAAATTGTTCACAAATCTAATTGTACGACGCGCCTTTGTACTTCGTCCTTATTGTTCTACTTTGTACTTGGATGTTTTATTGCGGGCCATTGTGGCCGCCTTAACCGTGCAACGTAATTAATTCTGGGTTTCAATTTTCTTTTCTAAGGAAATCGTTTATGAGTGCGCGGACGAGCAGCGCCGCGATACCGGAATACTGGCCCTGCCGGATCAATCGTCCGCTCGAGGAGACGAGGCTCTCCTCTCGTTTCGTAATCGTCGCCAGCGTTTCCTCGAAGCAATTCGAATCATCCGTCACTTTCCTCGGGCGAAAGAATCACTTCGATGCACCACAATGATTCGACGGTGTCGCACGTTTCACGTCGAGTTCCTGTTATCGTGTTTATACATAATGAGACGAGGCGTATAGGATTTGAATAACGCATCCCTCCCGATCGCGTGCGACACGAGGATCCGGCGAAAGAAAGGTAAATATTGTCGAGCCTTGGCAAACATGGTCCATCCAGGTCGACGAGCCGGGTAGAGTGATCATCTCTCCACTAGGGATCGACTTTTTTGCCTCCGCCTTTTGCCTTCGATGAAGAAATGATTCATCTCCTCTCCTGGATTGATGCAATTTATCGCGATACGGTATTTTACTTGCTAGGTTACATTTTCACGGCATTACGAAAATTGCTTTGGAAATGCGGAATGAAATGTTTATGGAAGTTAACATTTTCCAAGGAAAGTTGTATCATGCACCGAGGTGAATATTTATTGAAATTTCGATTTGGTTGGTGTGGTCATTCGGCATTTCGTGCACGTTCGATCGACAAAGAGAGGAGCTGGTCGGAGCTTCTGGAAGATAGACTTTTCGGCAAAAATAACGCGATCTACGTGGCTGGAAACAGCCGAAACTCTCTCGCTGGCACGCGATTGTGTTCGTGAACGAACTTATTGTCAATCTCTATCTCTCACACATAAAACAAAATATCGATTGAAATACAATTGTAACAGAGAGATATTTTACTTTTATTCCCCCCCCCCTCCTCCCTCACAATTTCGTTTCGAAATTTCATTTAAACTATATCTGCTAATATTCCTCTAACGCAAGCAACTTTTCTTTACTCGAGCGAGACTCGAACCGGGTGATTCTTTTTCAGTTCGAAATATGTTCTAAACGGAAATCTTAAGTTACATCCTGTGCGCGAACAATTTTGTAAAGATCACTTCGACGATCGCAGAATATTACAACGTTCTGAGGCCAGCACGCATTTTCAGAATGTTTGCGATATCGACTCGAAGCATCCTCATCCTCCGACGCTCGCAGACACGCAAACATACGACAACGTACGTACGCGTGGAACCACGGAACAATAATTTCCATACTAACGTTATCACGAGCGCCCCTGCATCTCTGGACTACGTGTTAGATTTGGATAACGCTAACTTGACAGAAGGGGATGGTCACCCTCATGGAAATCTTCTCGCCTTTCTGCCAGGAAAACCGCGTCTCCTCGACCCTCGAAATTCGACTTTTCTGCATGTTTGCCGCGTCCTCTAAAAGATCGAAAACTAAATTCAGTTCTAGCGACATTTTCAGTTTCCACTGTCTGCTTGTGTTCTTAGAGAAACTTGAAAATTGCAGAGTTGAAATGATTGAAGAAAAGTCTTGTTCAAATTCGATTATTCCCACGCGTTACGCCTGTAGAGACTTTCGTCTTTCATCTGTTTTAATTTATCCGAAGAAAACTGTTGCTCTATATTCACATTATACCCATTTCTTGAAACGTCAACACTACACACGATCTCTATGTTCATAGAGTTTCTTAAATACGATAGATTTAAATAATCAAACACATTCTTAAAATTTGATCATTTCCATGCAGTACACGTAGAAAACTTTATCATTACCTATTCTAATTTATCTGAAAATCATCATCAAACTGCTCCTCTATATTCATGCTACATCCACCTCTTGAGACATCAAAGCTACACTTTGATCTCTACGTTCGCAGAATCTCTTAAACGCGATAGGTTGAAACAAATGAAATTCGATTATTTTTATGTAAAACTTTATCTCTCACCTATTCCAATTTATCTCAAGAGCATCACCGCTGTTCTACATTCGTGTAACTTTTTTAACAACTTTTTTAAACGGTAAATACCATGACCGCTATGTCCTCGAAAGAAAAAGGGGAAGAGAAAAGGAGAAAGAAGAGGGAAACGGCTGAAAAATATCGTTTTCTTCGACGGACGGTAATATCGATCAGTGATAACGATCCAAGATAAATCCAGCCGTTGATAACCAAGAGCGAGAGCGCGATAGATTGAATCAGCCTAAGCAACACCAACCCTCCCACGGATTTCATCCTAGCAACCCCCTCTTGCCTTACGCTTCTGCCCGGCATTTTCGAGGTGGACGCCGAGCTGACCGAATCACTATCAGCTAGATATTCGCTGGCGTGGCGTTTGCGCCCCATTTTATTAAGGAAATCCTACCCCTGTCCACCCCTCGCCACCGCCGTCGGATCCTACGGGCCGAGGGAGGAGATTTCCTCGTCGTAACACGTGCGACGACGTGCATTTCCAGCGATCCTAGCTTTCCACCTTCAGACGCGCCTGAATCTCTCCTGCTCCTCCCCTCCCCTTTTCCTCCTGTGCCATGCACGACGACCATGGAATTGTTTTTCCCCGGATGGAACATTTTTCTCGCGAGGTACGTTTCGCGAACGAAGGAGGAAAGCAACGTCGGTTTCGCTTCGACGTCATGCATATCGATGAGCCGAGAGCTTCGTTCCACGTCTTTCCCGAACGAATCCGCGTATCGGCGTGTACGTACGAAATTTTATTAACAACTCACATGCGCGCGCCCGCACGGTGAAATCCTACGGAGAACTTCTTACGTTAGACTCAGTTTTGATCTCGATCACGTTTAGTCTTTCTTCCCCTTTCTCAAAACGCAGACCCGAAAGTCTTCGAAAGAGTGAAAAATATCAATTTCATCCGTGCCGAACGATGCTTCTGCAAAAAGGGTTAGCTATACACTGTTCTCTACCCGCAGAGATAAAGCGTTTAAACTGGCTAGAGTCATCCAGCAATTTGACCTCGGGCAAGATTTTCCAGTCTCTGCACCCTCAATCTTGCGGAACGGCTCTAAACTTCGTGGGACGGCGTCGCAGCCGCTAAATGGGAGGGGGAATGGGGGGTGGAGGGCAAAGCAATAAAAATATTCCGCACCGCCGGTAGCTGGGTAGAGAGGGGGAGGGAGGGGGGAGGGGGCAGAGAGGCCGACAGGGGAAGTAGACGGAGGGGGAAGGGTGGCAGGACCGCGTCATTAAAGGAAATTATAACAAAGTGGGTCCTCTGCAGTCCCGTGAGCCGCCCGTCGGCCCGTGGATGAAGCTTTATACAGGAGAAGAAGACGAACGCTAGATGGAAGAACAGGGGGCGAGGGGGCGAGGGGGCGAAGGAAGGGCTGACTCAGTTCGCGCGGAAAACGAATTGAAATTTTAATCGCCCACCCCCGCGGACAAAAATGCCCGTCCACCTTTCTCGTCCTTCCACCGTAACAATCCCTTCTTCCTGCCGACCCTTTCCGTCGCCGACCATCCTCCATCCTACTTTTCCCCGCGAGCTACCTCTTCTTTTCCACGCCCGCCCACCTTAGCCCGCGCTCTTTTATGCTTCTTTCTTTTCTCTTTTTCCACTCTCCCGCTCTTTCTCTTTTTCAGAACGGAGTAAATGCTTTTACGCGCGTCGCTATTACGTCCCGTCGCCCGATGTCGTCCTCCTCTTCTCGCTCGTTTTCAAACTCCGTGTTTATTCTACGTTCGTCCCCCCCCCCCCCCCCCCCCCCCCCCACCCCCCTCCTCTCAGTTAACTCGACGAATTCGAAATTTCTCGACTCACGCGCCAGGAACGTTGCGTAACCACTTTGTTCACGCGTGCAGATTTCCGGTTAGGTGGATCACCTACCAGTTTCGTTTGCGCCTATTGATACGTCCGTTCACCTGGACCGATTCGACCACTTTTTCTTGTCGAGTGTCGCGTTACCCCGTTCTACGAACGCGAACGAGGTGACGAGAAAACCGGTAGAGCGCGCGTTAACGTCACGAACAACGTTGCGAACAATGTCACTGGATTCCTCTGCGTCGATCCGTGAAACACAGGAATCGTTTCGAAACACACCTGACGAAAATCTCTGATGATCTCTGATTCGGAGATGAGGCCGACGACTCTTCGGGAGGGACTTCCCGTATCAAATTTTTCTCGTTCATCGGGGACGCGACTCGTGGCAGAGGGGGACGATTCCTCGTGGCTATTGAAAAACTTATTGAGAAATCGTGAAAGTCGATCGGTCGCGCGACCCTCGCGACGCCTGCCATTGTCGACCACGTGCAACTCGCCCGGCATCCACAAGGAGCTAACCCGTGGATGCCCGCGGACACAGTGAACCGCTCCCGGGGAAAAAACCGGGTATTGTGTGAAATTAGAGCCCTTCTTATGGTAATTGGACCACCGTATGATTGCCGGGTTACATTCGACGATCGTGCGGACCTTATAGTTTCCTACTGCATTAGAAGGCCAACGACTCTAACTGGGACTTTCGAGGCACGTGTCTTCCAAACGATTCCAACTTTTTTCTTTTTTCTTCTTCTTCTTCTTCTTCTTCTTTTTCGTCGAAGGGAACGTTACGAGCTTGAAATTACGTTGAAAATGTTTCCACGTATTGGTGTTCACGGGGGTAGGGAGGGGGCGTGGAAAATTGTCACGAAGATTGTCGAAGATCTTGATTAAGTGATTATAGCGTTGCAAATCCGCGCGTGGTTTTTGCAAAACGTTGCACGTCAATATATTTCCAAAGGATGACTAACGAACCTTTTCTCAAGGTGAAACACAGTGTTTACAGTTAGTTTCCAAGAAACTAACAACGGCTAGAGGATTGTAATTTGACAAATGATTCGAGGATGATTTACAAGCTTTTTAAATCCTTCTTTAGCCTCAGAACTAAATCCTCAGACTTGTATTCACGAAACTTGCATTCACGAAGATGAGAATTTAAGAAAATTACGAGGCTTTGTGTACGTGGTAATCAGCTGACGATATAACTCATCCATCGCGTACAGGGAAATTAATTTCTCTGCCGAATTGAACCTGAAAATTTATCCATTGTGTTCTCGTTACAGTTAATCGAGTCTTTCAGGCAACCCGATAATTCCCATTGATCGTATTCTTTTCTCCCCCGCAAACGATCTCCTTAATTCCAATTCAAATCGGACACGCGTTACGATTCCCAATCACTTTGATCAAGCTCCGATCCCGTTTAATCCCCATCCCCGGTACACCGTTTTTCCACTGTTTCAAAAGAAAGTTTCTTTTCACCGGTATCGAGCAATCCGTCAGCGACGACTCGGCTACCCCGTAAGTCTTTTTCCTCTCCGCGAACGCGTCCCGATTTTCACCTTGCTTTGCTTCTCCATTGCGGAGATTCAATATAAATAACATTTATTCAATAACAATGCTGGTGATTAAACAATGGATAATTAATTAAATAAGGCATTTACAACACAGATAAAACAACTCAAACAAACACTTTCTAACAAGACAATCAATCATTTTTCACAACTCAATCGACGCTTTCTCGCAACTCAAATCGAATTCTGTTTTTCGCTTGCTCTCGCCTTTTTCGAAAAGAAAAATGCCTCACGCCAAGGTCACGCTTTTCCCACCGTATTCATACTTTCCTTTTTTTCGCGCTTTTCTACGATCAGCAAACATTACAGACCTAGTATAATTAAACGCAATTAAAGATATAATAACTATAACTCAACACATTGTTGATCGAGTCACGAGTTAGCTCGTGTTTGCACTTGCATCAGCTATTTTAATTTTTAACACTCAGGATTTTGTAAAATCTTTCTTCGTCGTGTGCAATCGTGTTCAGTTTACTATAAAGAAAATTACTTTTATTGATTTAAATTGTTTCTATCGCAATTTTAGTGTTACAAAAATTTCAATCGTGACGTTGATTTCACTTTTTGGCCTTTCAGCACAACTAAAAGACCACGTTTTGGAAAAAATAGTCACTGACATAAAAAAAAAAAATTCAATTAGAACGTGTAGAGCATGCTCTTCGAAAGGAAATCCCAGCGAAATCAGATATATTTGCACCTGTTGTATACCATTACACATAAGTGAGTTTATCATATAAAAAAAAAAAAAAATTACTAAAATATATCACATGTATAAAATATAATATATATACATATAAGAGATATACAAAGTTTTATTTAAATTCATTCTGTACAAATAAAGTATATCGACGTTTATTTAGATTGTTTCACTTTCATACTCAATTATAGCTGGTGGTATGAGATAGCTTCTACGTAAAATTGCCGGGCAACAACGACCTACGTTAATGACTTACGATGCTACACTACTTTCGAGAATTCTCGATTTTTCTTTTCGTTTTTCATTCGCGCGCGGCGAGCCGAAAAGGCGCATCGGGGAGCTTGTTACGTCACGCGCGCCCCGCGAGCGCACAAAATATGTATTTCGCCGCGACGCGGCTAATAGCGAACGCGCCAGTTAATCAAACGCGCCGGCTCTGACAGCTCAAGGTCACGCGGCGCAGCCGTTTCTTTCGCCGTCTCGAAACAACGAGATCGAGAGTTTAATTAAGGAGAGACAAGCCGATCGAATCGAAAAAACGCTTCGGTCGTTCAAAAATTCATCCAGAGCGATTCCATCTCTCTCTCCCTCTCTCTCTCTCTCTTTCTCTCCCTTTTCCTCGCCGCTCCCCAATCGCCTAACTCGATCCACGCTACGTTTTTCACCTGCGTATTTTTGCCACCTCTTGGTACGTTCGTACGTTCCCTCTTCGTTCCCTTCGTTCCCCTTTGGCCCGTTTGCTCTCGCGAGATACGGCTCGCGAGAGACTCGCCGGCACCGCTGGCTTCTCCCAGTTCCCACAACATCCTTTGTCCAGTGGAGCCTGGTCGAACGACGGACAGAGAGAACGAGAGGGAGCCGAGGAGGCGGCCGAACGAGGACGGGCAGAGAAACGGAGAAAGACGGGGCTGGACCCCGAACTAAAACTAAAACTAGTCTAACTGCATCGTGACGTCATCCCGCGGCGTGATTTGCCTTAACCTTGGACTGGCTGTTTCTCTCCTCTTCTCTCTCTCTCTCTCTCACTCTCTCTCTCTCTTTCTCTCTGTTTCTCCTGCTCACCCCGTCGTTTTCGTCGAGCAGGACAGAGAGAAGGAGCAGGATAACGCGAACAGCGACGGCGAAGCGGGGGCGGGAGTGGCCGAGAGAGAAGCGGTGGTCCTTTTGTTCGGAGCAACTCCGGCACAATTAAAGTTCGTTCACACGTGTTTTCCACGAATTTCAGGCGCCGCCGCGATATACGAAATTATCGTCGATGCGTCCAGGGACCAGTATCGATTACTATATCGAGAATTGCGGTCCGATCGACGGATGGCCGTCGGAATCGGTGACCTTGATTTCGCTCGTGTCCGCCGTCGGACGGGGATGCTATACGAACGCGCTTCGTTCTCTCGCCGCTTCGATCGACTCGATCAACATCGGCACTATGTGCATTCGCGTGGAGCTCTAATTTCGGAATCGTCACCTTAATTTCTTGAATCGTAGGAATTAGAAATTAAAGTGCGAGGACGAATGGTAAAAAAGGTGAAAAAGAAGGACAGAGTAAGAATTAAAAATAATAGGAGAAAGTTTGCGATACAATGAAGAAGCTTTCGAATCCTTGAAGAATTAGCAACATTGTCAATTTGCAAAACTGTACAAAAGGATCATAAATTGTAAATAAATCATTTTGATCGTTTTGGCAGCTCTAAGGTTCCTAAGACTACGACTCGATCAATATAAGAACTACCTTTGCTAGAACTCTAATTTTGGCATAGAAATTAAACATTTGAACGCAAGGATAAGGTAAACAGGTAAAAAAGTAAGGACAGAGACAAAGATAAAGAAGATAGAAGGAATAGGAGAATGTTGAAAATACAATAGAGAACGCAAAACGTTCGACTCTCTGAAGACACAACGTTGTCAATTTGCAAAACTATACCAAACAAGGATTATAAATTATTAATCATTTCAATCACTTTGGTAATTCTAGCGTTAACAAGATCCAGTGGATAGAAGTTGTGAGTTCGATCAAGTATAGCACGATCTGCTGGCGAGAATGGTAACGATGCTTCAATACGTTTTAAACGAGTTACGTGGCGGTGTTGCACTACGCTATTACTCACCGAGATATTATCTACGATAATTGAACAAGGCTGTCTGGGTTCTTTTTTTTTTTCTTTTTTGTTTTCTTTTGCAGAATTGCGTAATTAATGATGTTGTTTATCAATGTTCTCCCTCCCTTCTCTCGCTCTGTAGACTCGTTCTTGGATACGATTTCATACGTCATCCGTGCAACACGTTTCAGTGAATTGTACGTTACCTCGATCGTACTAAAAATTACGAATAGAAAAGCAAACAAAGGGAAATAATAATTCTCGGGCATCTCGCGTCCCCAAGTATATCGCGACTTGAATTGTTTCAAGGAGCGGCGAATTATCGGTCGTTACGTTTGTTCTCTTCCTCCCCCCTGTAATCCAGCATTTTCCTCGACAATTAACGGCTACGTGTTTCCTCGAAACGAAACGAACTTTCGCCCAGGTTCCTCCACAAACACGAAAATTCCTGGCCATTCCTCTTGTCGGGCCGTCACACCATCGAGAAATAATTCAAACCGCGAAAACCTATAATTTTCGTTCGTCGTGTTCCGCCAGAAGATCTTATCGATCTCAAAAGAAGGGAACGGGGGAGAGGAGAGAGAGAGACAGAGAGAACGATGGAGGGAGAGCGAAAGAAGAGAGAAAGAAAAAAAAAGACGAAGAAATATCATCGATACTATTGGTAAATACAGAAATACCGTTCCCGCGGGCGAATGCCGCGGGGACCAGTTTCGTGGTATTCACATTAATTTTCGATGCGTCGTCGATCCGCCATGGCAAAGCGCTGTTCGATTTCTTCTTCTTCTTCTTCTTCTTCTTCTTCTTCTTCTTCTTCTTCGTCGTCGTCGTCGTCGCGGTCGTTCCTTTCTTTTTCTGACCGGCGATTCTCTTCCTCTCTTTTCCACGAGGTTTCGGCGCTCGGAAACACGAAATGCCGCGAGAAACGAGCCGCAAAAATCCTTTGTTCGCGCCCACGTGACCCGCTCATGGAGCGTGTTCCTTTTTGTGCGGCGATCCTGCGGCCCCCGCGGGCGTTTATGCAGTCGCACGTCGATAGACAATTAGCACCGGGGGATCTACTATACCCTCCGAGCAGGCCGTTCGTGTTTCTCTAATTGACTTTGATAACGAAATTATCGAAGCGAGATTTTTGCTTAATTCGAAAATGTTTCTTATTAAAATTCGATCGTCCAGGCATCCTTCTTGATTCTGTTTCGGTACTCTCTCAGTTCGAAAACTAATTTCTCTGTTTCTAATTTGTAGAATTTTTGATAAAAGTTGGATAAAAAATGTACGTTTGGATTTTCACTCTTCGATTGCCGTTCGAATTAAAAATACCCCGAGTAAGAAGATTGACAACGACATTGAAGAAATGTGACGTTGACAGATAGGGAGGAATGTTTCATTGATAATCGATAATGAACAGCAATGAACAATGAAGATGGGAGGAAGATTTATAGACTGTAACTTGCCTTTTATGGCAAGAGAAATTGTAAGGATTTAACAGTTAGGTTCGTGTCATTGGAACGTTTGAAATTATAAGTTTACAAGCGTTGTACGTTCAAACACAGCTGTTATACCTCTTTTCATTCCTTTGTATTCTACGGACAGAACAATGGAACGAATCTTAACATTTATAATTGTTTGCTTTTAGTAATGTAAAAATAATGTTTCATTTCTTTTATTACTAAAAAGTTTCAGTTATTTTCGGAGTAAAAGTTCTTGTTCAAAGATCACGACTTATCTCTTCATTAAAAATCCATTAAATACATTATAATTGATTACTGAAATAAATAAAATAATACACACATACAATAAAAATAACAATTCAATTAATCAACGCAATCCACAATTCACTTCTCCTTGATAAACACAATGTAACTAATTATTCAAGTAAATAAAAATCTTCATTCGTACGTGTGTAAAATAATTTGATTAATCAACAAGATCCACAAGTCACTCCTCCTTCGTAATCTCTTCAATTAAAAATCTACGAAATACAATTTAACTCATTAATGAAATAAATAAAAATCTCCATTCGTACGTGTGTAAAATAATTTGATTAATCAACAAGATCCACAAGTCACTTCTCCTTCATAATCTCTTCAATTAAAAATCTATAAAATACAATTTAACTCATCACTGAAATAAATAAAAATCTTCATTCGTACGTGTGTAAAATAATTCGATTAATCAACAAGATCTACGAGTCACCCTTTCGTCCTCGATAATCGTTCCTTTTTCAATTAAATGTCTACAAAGTACGATGTAATTCATTACTTGACTGAATAAAAATCTTCATTCGCGCATGTGTAAAATAATTCGATCAATCAACGAGATCTACAAGTCACCTCTCCTTCCTCGACAATCATTTCAATTAAAAGTTTAGAAAATATACTGCAGTTCATCGTTCAAGTAAATGAAAATCTTCATCCTCCATATACACATATGTACGTATACAATCAACAAAAGCCACGACTCACCTCTCCGGACACTTACAATCATTCTTCACTTTAAAGATCGATCGAAACGTACGTATACAGTCGAAACATCGATCAGCCCTGGTATTCGATTGTTACCACATCACCGATACCAATTACTGACGAGAGAAATTCGAGCGAGGCTTATCTGGCAGAGCCAGCCTTTGGCGCTTCAAGAGCTGCCGCGTATATCGCAGCCAAGGACGTGGCAGCCGTGAGTCAAAAGAAATTAGGGTAATCATAATTTGCCGTGGTGCAGCGGCGATAAGAAAGGACAAGTGCACTTGTTCGTGCGCTACAGAGGGGTAGTCGAACACATCGTGGGCGAAAGCGAAAAGGGTGAGTTCAACGCGAGCCAACGGCAGCCCAGGCGACGAGTTCCATTGTTTCCCGAAACAATGTTGTATACCGGGTGTTTCCAATGGCACTGAACCAACACGTCTGCGCGGTGAAGAAGTCAAAGAGGTGCACGTTGCATCGTCGACGACGCGTCGACGACGTGTGCATTGTGCTGCGTAACACAGGTAGGAAACGATACCCGGCCATCGTCGCACCGCCATTTGGAGGTCGTTCGAACATGCTCCCTATCCCGAGGCCATCGCATCGATTGCTTTATTACCGCAATTTCCAGATTAATTCGCCGAACGGTATTCACGGGTCCACGCTTTCCAGGAATCCTGCAATATTCGTCGTTCCGTCGGGCCAACTAATTGCGCGCGCGTTTAGAGGATTAATTAATTTACACCGGCTCTAATCATCGCCACCGCTTGCCGATTCTCCTCCTCTCCGTTCCTACCTCTATCGTCTTTTCTGTGAGAATCGCGGTGTAGAATAGAGAGCGATTAGAGACGAATGTATCCTTTTTTTCCTTTCTTACAACGATACTGAGATATTATTTTATTACTTATTTCCACTCTTTTATTAAGATACAAAGGTATCATTTTCACTCTTTTATTAAGAATTTAAAAAATTTTCTTTTACGAAGATACTGGGACATTATTTCCACTCTTTTATTAAGATACGAAGGTATTATTTTTACTCTTTTATTAAGAATTAAAAAAATTTTTTTTTACGAAGATACTGGGATATTATTTTTTCTCTCTTTTATTAAGATACGAAGGTGTTACTTTTACCCTTTTATTGAGAATTTTAAGAATTTAAAAAATTGTTTTTTACGATGATACTGAGATATTTTTTTCACTCTTTTATTACGATACCAAGGTATTATTTTTACTCTTTCATTGAGAATTTTAAGAATTAGAAAAAAGTTTCTTTTTACGAACGTACTGATATATTATTTTCACTCTTTTATTAAGATACAAAGATATTATTTTTACTCTTTCATTAAACATTTTATGAATTTAAAAAATTTTTTTTACGAAGATACTAAGATATTATTTCACACTCTTTCGTTAAGAAACTTCGTTACGAAGATGAGAAATATAGTAGATGCTATAAATTTCATCACACGTAATGCAATCATTGATGTTCATATTTTGTATCTTGAAGACAGAGAAAAAATTGTTTCCCATGTTGTTCGTTTGCGGTGCAGTTAAAGAGCAGATCGGCGAGCGAATGTCGCGAATAATTACGAAGAGGAAAAGCGGCGAGGGGAGCGAACGAAACGAGAAAACGTACGTACGGGACGGATGAGACGGAGGGAAGAAAGAAAGAGGAGCGATCGTGGTGTCGGGCGACAATCGGTAATTTCATCGGTCATCGATCATCGAGCAAACGTGATGGGATTGGCCGGAGTTTCGGGGTTGCCGACGGAATACCGGCCTCCGATTGGCTCGCGGCAACTGTGAGAAAATCTTCCGCGTGTGTTCAATGCCTGTCGAGCGAGATGATTTATCGCAATGACGCTCTTCTTCTTTTTTTTTTTTTCTTTTTTTCTCAATTTTCCCTCTTCTCAGCCGCTTCTAACGTGACCAATGATGCGACGCTATTTGCGAATCCGACGATTTTTAAGCGCGCGTCCCGACTTCCCTTTCGAATATTGACAAACGTAAAATCGGGAACTAGAATTAAATATAACTTTACAATTGAAATTTGTTTAAACTGAATTGAAAAGCTTAAACAAGGGTGTGATATTTCGTTTGTCCAAAATTCTCTCAATCGCAGAAAATGCAGAAACGGCCGATGTTCCCCTTTTCGGAGAACGCTGGATGAGATTGTTTCGTTGAAATTATTCTCTGCTTTGAGGAGTAGTTATGCTCGTCGGTACGCGAGCATAAACGGGCGCGATAAAAACTGAAATCTAATCGAATGGAAAGACATTAAAGTGAACCGTGATGGGAAGTTCAAATTTCTAGCGTGGCGCGATTTCAATTATGGCTCCTCTGTCTCGTCGCCCCTCTCTCTCTCTCTCTCTCTCTCTTTCTCTTTCTCTCTCTTCTTTTTTGGTCGATCGTGGTCGATGACGTGCATCAATGCGGCACGACACGCTGCGTCGCCGTTGTATTCGTCGCATGTAAAATAATGCATCCGTTGCACCGCATCGCTGAGCGCCCCGGCGACGAAATTTTCATAGGAGGGTGCGCTCCCAACAATGGGCGACGATCGAGCTATTTTTGCAGGTGAACCGATCCTGGGTGCAGGGTGAAGCGATTTTTTTCGCCGTTTCGAAACTTTTCCGAATCGTTATCGGGGGCAGAAAGGACGAACATTTAACGGGCCGGCGACGTTATTACGACAGAAAAAATAAAAAAAAAAAAAAAAAAAGAGGAGAGAAGAAAAATTGGAGCAAACGTCCAATTACCATTATGACCGAAAATACTTCTTCAACTCTGCCGCGCGATGAAAAACCTGTCTCTCGTTATTCTCTCCCCCTCTGAAACTTGCGTTTCAAGCAATTTCGCTTGTTACCTTAAATTCGAAACCGGTGAAAAACAGCTCTATTTAAGACGGCGAAATTTACAGCGAGTGACAACTGTTTGCCGAGTAATTTGATGTTTCCTCGCGATGGAAACTCGGATGTACTTGAAAGTACGTGGGACAATAGCGGAGCAATTCGTCCGCGAATCTCGACACCGGCTGATGTGAAAGATTCAGAGAAAGAGAGGAACGACGATGAAATTTATCGGTCGGTTACTTTGCCAATCACCACGGCTCGAGTTAATATACAGGCTGAAGAGTTAATTTAAAGAGGGGACCTGTTCCGATTCCGGAATAATGCAAACATTTCGCCGGTATCCGCTTACCGAGGACGCGGGTTTCTGCAGTCTCTTTACGAGGGTGCATGTCAATGACCTGAGCAATCCTCGGTCGAGGGCTGACACACGGGGGAGGGGGAGGGGGGGTGGGGGTTGGCCCCCAGATTCGGGGGATGAGCACAGGGGGACCCGCGGCGTGTTTCGGCATTTTTCTGACTGGCTTGCTCGCGGTGTAAGAGGGGGTGATGAGCTGCTGTCGTTGCTAGTTTGGGGTAGGTCGGCGCACGAGCCGCGCCGCCTTGTGATTTAAGATACGGCGGAAAAAGGAGAAAGGAACCCGTAAGAGAGGGTTATTTTGCTCGGTATATAAGCTCGAGCAGCTTACGCTCCACTTTTTTCCCTTTGTCTTCTCCCAGGGCAGAAGGTTTTTTTCAATTGCCAGGTAACCGTAGGCCCCTTTCACGTAGGCCTCGTCCTCTGCCTCCTTCGTTTCTCTCTCGTGAAAATCATGCTTGTCAACATACGCGGGTTCCAATCTGCTTTCCGTCAAACGACGCGACGAATGCTCCAGACGAGATAGCAAAAGGCAGCAGAACTTGATAAAGGGTAAAATATTAATTCGCAAGAAATTTCGGCGGAGTAGGACCGACGATGGTTTCCCACCCACGTTTCCGTCTGGGACGTTGCTCGTGGAAATGGGAAGAATCAACGATGGTCTCTCGCGTGTATTAACAGAGACGGGGACAAGTCGAGTAAGGGAAGAGCCGTCCGGGGAGTTTTTTAGGCGCCGTCCACAACGAGATTAGATATTGCAAATGGACGTGGCTTATCTCGGACGAAACGGCCGGCTGGACTTCAGCCGTGTTTCGCGATAAGGCCGACTACCGCCGGATTTCGCGCCCTCTTTTGCGCCTCGGCAGTGGGCCGCATTTGCATTTTTCCCAAATTTTCTCTCCACTCTCTCCCGCCGACGTTCCTGGAGTCACCACCGCGGCTTTTGACACTCCGCTCGATGAAGCGATTACTACCCTCTTCCTGTTTATTCTGCAAACACTTCGTAGTTTAGGTTAGGTTTAGGTTAGGGTTACGCGAGGTGGGCGAATAATTTCTTTTTTTTCTTTTTTTTTTTTTTTTTCTTTAAGAGAACATATGAATAGATTCTTGTTTGTGTATATTTCAGTTTATACAGTTTGTCGCATCTCCGCAGTTTTTCTATTCTCGAAAATTTTTGCATCAGCATTGCTTATCTTGCGACGAAGTCTTGGAAGATATCTTTCCACAAATTCCAATTGTAAAACTTTGCATTAACGAGGTTGGCGTTAAGACGGACGGTACCCACTTTTTAGATTGTAATCGCGAATGGAGTCAAAAGGAACCGTGAGGTACGCGTCAACGGATAACAATTTTCCAGAAACAATCTCTCCTCTACAAATGGCATTACTGGTAATCCTCTCTGCAAATTAATATCAGATTCGGACGGACTACATCTCTCTACAGCGTTCTGATAATTGCATTTCAAGTGTTAGACGGAACGAAATCGTGAAGTGCCTTCGTCGATCAAAGAAATAAATCAGTTCCTCGCAGGGTGTGAAAGTAACTCGGAGAAGGAGATAGAGAGAGAGAGAGAGAGAGAGAGAAAGAGAGAGAGAGAGAGAGAGAGAGTCTTTTTCTCACGGTGAAGATAACAGCCCCATCCCCTTCGACGGGCCGAGATAAAGCGAGTCTTTAACGAGCACTTAACTGTCCCTCGTCAATAAAAGAAAATTTTCGTCCAACGTGCTTGGACTATACTCATCCCATCCACGTCCTGACAAACTGTAACGCGCTCGTCCAATGAATTGCTTCGTTATCTTCGAGTTTTACAATTTCCATGTATCTTATTAATATTCATCGAGTTATGTTCTACGTGGAATCGATATAATGCCTCTGGGTGATGTTCGTGATAACCGCCGATAATATTTAAGCGCCGCGTGTTCGAAATAGAAGCAACATTCGTAACTTTCGCAACAGTATCTACAACAACGGCAACGTTGTTGCTATAATTTTTCTTCGTCGTTGAATCTATGATTTTTTCCCAAGTCAGACAAGTATTTCTCGGTAACCGAGAATCTTGTTTTTTCTTCTTCTCCAGTGAGGGAAGGAAGGACAAGGTCGGTGTTTCTCAGCAAAATCTTCGTTGTGTGCGTTTGACGTCGGCTCGGTCCGTTTGATGGCCAGAAACGTAATATATAGACGTGGAACAACGTAAATCCACAAACCAAGGTCGGGCTAATAGTGCTCCGGCCGTACAATGTTATTAATCACGCGAACGGGCTGCCGAGGGTCTTGCGAACTTAATTAATTAAATAATATAATAGCCGGAGAAACTAGGGAACAACCGCTTTCTCTCGTTCTCTCTCCTCCGCGAGTAGTGGCTCCTTCGTCTGCGCGTTGTCCCTATCTGCGCGCCATTTCTCTCGCTCCCTCGGTTCTCTCGTCGTCTCCGTCTCGTATCGGAAACGTCCATCAGCGGCAGCATCCCCGAGGCGCTGTTCCTTCTCCGCTGTCCAAACCTCATGGCGAACGCACCAGATATCGCTGGTATGCAGCTGGTAATTGCGTAATTTCTCCCCGCGTACGTTCCGCGTGTGTTTACGTTTCCGGGCTCGCTTTTGACGATGGACTTCTACAAATTTCCAACGCCGGACGCGGACGAAACCGGCGAGACAGCATTGTTTGCGCGAAGAATCGGCGAGACTCGGAAGACAGAATTTGCGTCTGTCGATACACACGGTGCCGGTGTATAATTTACAGTCCGATGCTTTCATTTTTAAGGTTTTCGTAATCTTTTCGAAAGATATCGACGCGCGTGTCTGGTTCCTTTTCTCGACACCGTGAACAAATACCATTAATTTATATACGTTCGCAAAGTGTGGCATTCTCAACTCGCGAATCTGTTCAAAGCTAAAAGCAGGGTGTATATTCGTGTGCTTGCCGATACGATTTCTGAGCCCGCGAAACGCGAAATCCTCGTACGATGGTTGATAATTTCGAGTACGGTGGCACGCGGTCGCGAGAACAGGACGGCTTGGGGGTGTCATAATTTACAGAGTGGCGTAAGCTTCGACTTATCGGCGAAACATGCAACTGGCCGGATGCAACCGATCGATAGCCCGCCCGATAACCTTGGTCCGGGCTTACGGAAAGAGTTTCGTGTCCCTTCTTCTCGCCCCCCTGGTCATCGCTTTATCAGTGGATGCTCGTTTGGCGCCGGCGGCATGCATCATTAAGCTTCCAGCGTGCCGTAACGCCGACGAAGCTTACTTGCGCGCGCGCGCACACACACACACGAGAAAGAGAGAGAAAGAGAGACGCGCGTGTACACACGTACACAGCCGCGAGCAGAGTTTCCTCTCGCCACTCGCCCTCTTTATTCCACCCTCCTCGCTTCCACCTGTCTCTTCGTCGCCGTTCACGCGGCCAGGCAAACGAGAAGGCGCACACAAACACCTGCGTGCAAGCCCATACACGCTCATACACAACGTAGTACACACGCGAGTACAACCTACACTCGCAGCCGTTTTCTCTCTCTCTCTCTCTCTCTCTCTCTCTCTCTCTCTCTACACACGCTTGCGCGCGTGTTACACGGACGAACGTGTTCGTACACTGAATGAGACTCACACAAAGTCGAACGCGTTTCGTCCACCCTTTCAGGCTTCTCCACCCTCGAGCTTCAACCCAATTCCCCTTAACGCTAATTTATCTTAATTACATTCTACGCGCGTCGGCTGGCGAGCGCGTGTGTAGGTGCCCGCCCATACACCGTGCACCAGCGCGCGAGAGACCGGGCGAATCACCCGTACGCGGTGAGAGAGAATCTTTTTCGGTCTCTGTATCGGTGTGTTCGGTTGATGGCCGAGCGCGAAACGCGTACGCGTGTGTAATTGCACGCCGGCGTTCGTACAACGGGTTTTCGGGATTTTACGCCGTCTCCACCTCGCCGACGGTGCGCAACGTGAATTTTACGCGCGCGCGTGTGTCTAGTTTAAGGGCAATTTCGACTACGGCTGGCTGCTCGATTGCGCTTTCATCATCGGTGGCCCAGCGGGCGGAGATTCGGCGTGAAGGTAACTGATAAGAACATAATCCGGGGGACGATTTGCCTCCGATTCGATAATTATCTATATCGTTGAGCGAGCTTCAGCTTGAATTGAAATATCCCGTCGTTTGGGATTTTTGGAGCGTGGTTAACGCGTTCGCTGCTTACAGTGGCCGCTCGCGGCTGCCGTTTCTACTTTTAGAAATATTTTGGAATAATTGGGAATTTTTCACGGAAACGAGAAACGCGCTTACGATGCACTTTGTTGCAATGCAAACATCCTATGGAAATTGCAACGTATTTGTACTCGACTGTTCCTTCTGAGGGGACATTGTACATAAATCAACATCTCGGACTTCCTCTTTTTATAATTTACTGTTAAATTTATTGTACTTATAACGAATATATTTATTATATATTTATATTTTATATTTTATATATAATAAATTAATTTATTATATATTTATTATAATTATAATGAACATATACATTTGGTGTTGTATGACGCGATGTATAATAGTATAATATTCGAACAGCCTAAATGAAAGTTATAATAACAACGTAAGAAGAACGAAAGAAATTTCTCGAAACAGTCCTGAGTCACTCGGTAAACAATAATTCACATGAACTTCTTACCAAAGTTCAGAAAATGATGGGAGATATTATTTTTCCAAAGATTGAAACTATGTGTCATTAACTCTTATATTATTATACTTATTTTTTTAACAAACCCGCAATGCACGTTGATGATGGCTTTAAATTTAAACGATATCACGTGTTAGAATGATATTACCAACGAAATTTCGTGCTAAATACCATTCGAATGATTATTCCCAATCATTTGGTTTGAAGCGGTGCTTCGTGAATAAATTGCTGATAGATGATGCAAAAAAGGGTTAAATATTTTTTCATTAGAAACGTGAAAATTTAATTTATTGTCACTTGATCTCTAATGCGATAATCTATTACTTGCGAGTGTCACATAATGCATAATTGTAGTGGTAAAATAGAATTTTGTTTAAGAATCGTTTATAAGAGACCAGTTAAATTTGGAAAGTTATTAATGAAGAAATGTGCGATCTAGTGGACAAACATTAATTATCCACAGTCGTTCGTTAAATCAAAAATCCTTGTTCCAACGCAACATTTGTCTCGTTTAAAATAAAAGTTAATCGTTCTTCAACCGACGTAATTGAAGTGTCCTCGTGTAACTGCCAAATTTTATATTTCTCAAAAAGGAGAAGAAAGTTGCCATTCGTTTAAATTTTACGTACACAGTAGATGTTGGTCCTAGTTTACATTTATATAAAAAGAAAAAAAAATACGTCTTTTAATACTTTGCAGTCTGTATTATTTTTCAATTACTTTTTTTTTTGGCAATTTAAAAATAATATAAGAGTTTCTGTGATAAAAACTGATGTCAAAGGAGTACAAAGGATTGAAACGTATTATTTTTATTTTCGAGGAGAATGTATATACTATTCAATATTCCAAGATAATTTAATTCTGAGATATAATTTGGTGTTTTACATTTAAAGTGTTTTCTACAAAGACTCTTCAATTGTTGTCGTCGGTTCACAGCGTGCGTCGCAAACGAAATTTCGCGCACGTAGACGTTCGTACGCTGGTAAGATGGCGAACGTAGGTTGTTACACGTGAGCTTTAATCTCAGCGTCACGGAATATCCAACCGGTGTCCGTTCCAGGACCGAATTTCCAGGGGATGGTTCTTCACTCCTGGATCGATCGGCGATTCCCCGAAATTTCCGGGTGACGGGCAACGATCCCGTCTCTCCTTTCTCATCGTCTATGTCTTCTCTCTTCTGTTTAGTAACCAAGTCTAGTTTGTCCTTGCCCTCGCAGAGAAAACTTCGAAATCACGCAGGTTCAGAATTTTAATTAAGGAAATCTTCTAGTGTGAAATTTAAAGAAAATCGAATTCTTTTGCATGTTTTTAAAAGACATAGTTTCAAAAATGCATCTCTGGAATCTTATATGTGAACTCCTAAAATTAACGAAGTTATGAGTGTTTGAAGAACGGTCTTGTCGCCGCAATATTAAACTTTAAAGGCATTTTTCTGGAAACTATGTTTTTCAGAACGGTGTCCATGATATCTCAACGTCTACTTGACCAATTGAGTCAAAATTTTATGTACGCATTTGGTACATGTGTGACTACAGCCTGAACTAGAATCAACCAAAAATTTTTATTTTTTATATTTTTTTAGGCCTGATTAGTATGACAGAAACACGCAAAAATCGATAATCGAAATTCAAAGTACCGCCAATTTGAATTACGGACATTTTCCTATAGTTCTATTTCCGGCTATAGCCAGATCTATACTAATTAAGAAACTATCACGTTTTTTCATTTCAGGCAAGCAGAATGGCCGGAATCGTGGACACCGTCAGACGCCATTTCTTTAAAAAAACAACTATATTTGAGAGTATGCACTGGTGTTAACTTTTTTTGTTCCAAAAAAATTTTAAAACGTCGTTGAAATACGTGCAAATGAACCTCGTCAATTTCATTGCAAAAGGCGTAATAGTTTCTTCGCAAAAAATTCCCCAAAAAATACTAAAAATTACGCACTTCACACGAGAAAACCCCCTTAAATCTCATTGTCTTATATGGAACGATTTTTCACTTCAAGTTTTCGTTGTTGTCTCGTGAAACTTAATATTTATGAATTGGACATATTAGCTAATAATAGCACGATGAACCTTTTCTTTTATGTAGCTAAGTGTTACATGATTTCACAACCGTAACAGATACCGATAAATAACGTTTCATGGATTCTTTGAAATATTAATAATGCAGATGTTTTTACCTCGTCCGAGGGATATTAATATTCTCGAAGAATTAGCTATTTCTTGACGCGGCAAAACTGATGTAACTCGACCGTGCAAGTGATTTACATACTAATGCATTCTCGCGTGTCCCGATGTCATTTACTTCATACTTTTTTTTTTTTTCCTAATAATTGAGATTGTAACGTTATTTCAAACGTATTGAAACATTTCTTTTCAATTCAATCTTATTTCGTATAGAATATTCCAATAACACGAAATTCGATTCATAATTAACCCGTACACAACTATTAAAAGTTGATTAAAATGTGCATGGCAAACGTTGTTTGCTAGGTAATCTATAGTTGAAGTGAAGGTGGAGCGATGATCGAATGTAGCAGGTTAATTATCTTGTTAGTAATTTTATGAATCTTGGCCAAACTCGGTCCTTAATTGAATATGTAATAGAGCCGGGCACCCTTTGATAGTTTTGCGCAACTTAATTGCCACTAATAATAAAGTCATAATTTCGGGATAATATTGTTCTACTGATTATTCGATGAATAATTTAATGGAAGCGTTAGCATACACCGTGTATACACATTCTAACTGTTATTACTGCGTATATTACAGGCTTGACGTACTTATGATGTAATAATTCAGAGCATAATATTACATTCGCGTAATTGCACTATCATCCCCGTAATGTATTATACTCGAGCACATCGTCCACTATTATCGCGCGCGGGCGTGTCTATCAGTGCGTCCCAATTTAATATTCAACGTTCCACGTAATTCGTGTTATCAATTTCTACTTCGATTGTTTCCGCACTCGGTTCGTCCAAAATCACGTTGATTCCGGTTATCAAGCGCGATTCAAAGCGAATTCCCCGACATCCTGATCGAGCTGATATTACGTATGTATGTAGGTACAATGAAAATTGCGTTACCAAACGTTCTACGATGTACGAATTGTTTAGCAACGGCACAGAATCGTCGAATACTCGTGTCTTAATTAACAAGCGACTGTCTGACGTTTGAGAAAATGAACGTAGTTTGGGAAATTGAGCGAAATGTCGTTTGTAAGTTCGCCGGGGCACGTGAATGTCCCTTCGCCTTTTGCAAATCGTCGCAATTGTCAATTCTTCAGCAATCTACGATCGCGCGATACGTCCAACTATTATATTTCCACGAGCACATTCTAGAAACAGCCGTTTCGCGAAACGTGACACATTATAACCGCACGGACGATAATCACAGAATTAAGACATCACGTGCGTCTCGTATCTCGCGGAGGGAGCGACGCAAGAAACCGGGATAGACACGACATAAATATCCCTGTCCCTGTCCCCTTGGCAAAGAAACGGATGGCAAGCTGCGAGCGGTAGCAAACAACCGGATTATCAATTTCTAGTTTGATCGCCAACGCTGTGCAGAGTAGTTATCAAATAAGAGAAGGCAACGCGAAGCTATCTGCTCGAAACTGTAGCATCCGAGGGCTGCTTGCAACCGGTTGGTGGCGGGGAGGGGGGGGGGGTGGTAGACTGGGGGTGGTTTGGCCCCGTTTATCTTGAGATTGAGCATTAGGATTCAGTATATGGTGCCGGCCTTGCCGGTGGGAGATAAGGGGGTAATTTCTGTTCACCGAGGGGGTCAGAACTGCCCGTAGCTCATCTCTACGGCGTATAGTTGCCACCCCCGTGGCCACTTGGCCCACCAGCCCCCATGGCCGAAAGTCGTTTCCACGATCTTAGGGGCCACGGAGCTCGGCTTAAGCCCCATGCAAATTAGATGCGGGATCTTATGGATGTAGATATAACCATAAGACCGTTGATATAGATACGCGCCGTGTCATAGAAAGGGGATAAATGACTGTTGCCTGGTCACTGCGCCAACACCGTTAATCACTTATGCTGGTCGTACACTGTTACGCTCTTATTAATTTAATCCGACCATTCACAACGATAACAACGTTGCGCCTGTTTGTTGCTTACAGGTACGATTCAATCGAAATCTACGTAACTGAAAGATTTATTTCGAACATTTCACTTCGCTTCACTCGTGCGAGGAATCAAGCGAACAATTTTAACGCGACGTCGATCTGCTTTATTTCCGTGTGGATCGATTCTTCGGCAGTTTCTCAAGTCTGTCCGCCAAGTTTCAAGTTATTTAATTTATTTAACACGCATTTTAATCGCCGTCGCGATCGTTTACAGAAACGGATCGCAGGAAATGCGCAATCCATCGAACTGGGACTTTTGTGCCATTTCCGCTGTAAACAACGTCTTTTTATACTCATCCGTTCGATGCGTCACGCAACTTTCAACATGATATAAACCGTGGCACGCACCGTGTTTCTTGGTAAAACATCGGCTCGAAAGTTTTCCATAAATCGTGCAATCTGGCCGTTCGCTTCGATACGCGATTATGCAAAGTATCGCAGCAAGTGTCATTAGGGTGCATTACATCGCGCTTTTGTATCCCTCGCGTGGAAACTGAAACAACTCGTACGTTTGCGACAAATTTGTTGAAAATTCTCGCTTCTTCATCTTTTTTCTACTTCATCTTCTTTTTTTTTTTTTTTTTTCTCAAGTAACGAAATAAAAGGAGAAACCAATTTCGTGCGTCCCCTCGGTTTCAGTTCCAGAATCGATTTTCCAGGATCGCAAGGAGTTCTTTACGGTGGGGATGCTCGCCTTCCAGATTATTTACGAAGTTCTCGGAGGGTGTGTGTCCGTTTTTTTTTCGGCACCGTTGCGAGCCTTCGCTGGAGTTCTCGCGTGCTCCACGGTCTACGTAAAGGACTGGCCACCCCTTTAGCCTCTACATCCGGTCGACACCCTCACACTCGTTCGTCCCTCTCATTGGCGTAAAACGAAACGGGCTTTCCCTAAATTTCCACCGTTCGTTTTCAATACTTTCGTTGCCACGCTACACGCCGACGAACTCGCGTTCGAACTACTCTTCATCAATTGCAAAGAACCGATCCATCCGATCGTTTTCTCTTTTTCATTCATTTCAATTCTCAATTACCTTCTCAAGTGCCTACTTCGTATTACACGAGTCAAATTCAATTTCAAACACGGCAATTTTGCCACTCTCGATCGTTCGACGAATCTCCAAGAAGGAAGATCGTTCGAGTCGAGATAAACGGACGAAAGAAACAGCCAGCCTCGGATCGAAAGGCTACGCCAATGTCTCGTCCACCCCTTGGTCAAGGGTGGTTTAGGGTGTGTAAGCCACGAGAGTGAGAGGAGAAAAGACGAAACACGAACGGCGGCGGGTGGGGGAGTGGTGGCGAGCGAGGGGTGTGCGTGCGCCCTTACGCATTCTCTCACACGTATCCAGGTAACGTACACTTTTGCATAAACCAACTGTCGACCACAGTCAGAAGCACACACACCCACGCAGCTCGTACGCTCGTACGCTTTTTCGTACACACACGAGTCGTCCTATATATCCACACACACGCGCGCGCGCGCGCGCGTATATTTCACGTTCACGGAACGTCCACGTGTCTGTGGAATTGAAGAGGCGCGCGTGTGCGCCGGCTGTATGCTCGCGTGTATGTACGTACGACGCGACGCGAGGATCGCGCGCGCGCGCACGCGCGAAACACGGAGAGCACGGAATAGCCGCGTCCAGGCGAAGGTACACCCCGAGAGAAACAAGGGAGCAGGACAGGGAATGCGTGGCAGGAGTCGGTGTGACAAGGTACGAGAAGACGTAGATCGGTCGACGAAAGAGAGAAGACGAGGCAGAGAGAACGTTAGGTTTCGAAGAGTGAGAGAGAGAGAGAGAGGGACGTAAAGACGGACAAGGGTCGGAGGGTGGTGGCCGGGGGTGGCTCTATCTCCTGCACTCCTAACTAACATGTATTTTGCATAAAGCTTACATTACTTGAATTACAATGCTCCAGTGCCGTCTCATACTACCGTCGTGCCCCCTTCGCACCCCCTCCGCCGACGCCCCCTTATATCCCGAGCAGGCCACCCTTCGTCCTTCTGGAGGAGAGATGCTGCCATGTAAATTGCTTCCACAGCCAAGTTTGCGCGCAAGTGCTCGACACACTACGCGTTCATCATGTGTGTGTGTGTGTGTGTGGGCGCGCGGGTCATACGTACATCAACAGAACTGTCTGTGTCACGATCGCGCGTGTACGTGTTCGATGTGGCGCTAGTGTTGGCAGCCGAATACGCGAATCACGCGTCGCTGGGTCAATGTTCGTTCAGTGAGGGTGATTCTGGACAACGCGCCCTCCACTCTATGCTATTAGGTACACAGACTGCGGTATAGGAGATCAGAGATACTGGGCGATGGAAAGGCGCAGGTAGCCGGGAGAAATTCATTATTATCTCCGTCTATTCCAGTGTGAAAGCGCTACAGGACGAAAAGCGATATAATTGATCGTCGAGCGACGAGCGTATTGCTCGTGCATACGACTCGATGATATCACCAATAAAATTCGTATCGTTGATCGTTCGACTATGGGCTGCGCGCACGTGGCTCGTGAGATTCGCGGTCGACGCGATCGTTTGGTTGGGAATTTAACCGGATTTGGTTTAACCGCGAGAAACCGCGGCGGAAGTTTCTCGATCGCAGCCTGACCACGGTTAAGGAGAAGTTGCGAGATGTTTAATTGAAGTAATTTGAAGGGCACGGTTGAACGGTTCGCGAAAAGACGTTAGGCCACAGCCTATATCGTTTAATATTCAATTATCCAGCAAGTGATATCCCTCTGTCTCGTTTGTGAACTCATCTGAGATCTGTTTGCTTGGAAGGAGGACAGGTAGTTCGCGAAATCTTCAGTTTGGAAAGAAAACAGCGTTAAATTCAACTGAATAATTTGTTGGAATGAAAACATCCGTCGTGACGAAAGTATACACAGTTTTGAAGGAAGAAATTCTAAAATGTAATTTCTCCTTGAGAAGTAACTAGGAAAGGGTCCTTTCTGTACCCGCGTACAATACACACGTCGCGCTCTTTCACTTTCCTTTTTCCAGAGAGAAGAAAATGACCTCTTTGTTTCTTTATCCGAGACTCTCCAATTCCAGGCTTTGGATTGAAATTGCACATTGGGTGGCGTCCACGCGGCCGAACTCGCTAGCCGCTCGTCTATTTCCATCCGGCGCGGAAGATGGAGAACGAAACTTCTTTCATCGGCGCGGGGAAACAATTTTCTTCGGGACGTGGGGGATCCGTAGCGTGACACCGGGGATCGTCCCCTGGCTGGGCAAAGTCCTCCCATTGGCTTTTCCCTTCTCGCGGCCAGCCTTTCAACCGATCTTTCTTTCCTGGGAATTACTCATGCTCGCGTACACGTTCGCCGCGCGTAGATATAGACCGCAGGCTGCCGAAGAGAGTACAAAGAGAGAGAGACACTTTTCACGTACTAAAAAAGATCCTTCTTCTTCGCACGCAGAAACAACCCACAAAGAACTTACCCGGCGCGAAGCCCTTATCGGTTTTTCACCTCGCATCATCCCTTTGCGACGGGACCTCTCTCTCTCCTTTCCATTACTCGCGCTCGAGCGCCTCTCCGCGCGCTTGCCCATTGCCGTATTAAAAAAGAAGAGAGGAGAGACAGAGAGAAAAGGAGAAAGATAGGCGCGCACGCAAAGTAATAAAAAGAACGTGGACAGGAAGAAGGTAAAGATACTTTTCAGCAGATACTAAAAAATAATTTTTTCCTTGGCAAGCGGCTCCCCTTCCGGCCGGGGGTGGGCACGCGCGAAGGTAGAGGGGCAGCATCTTCTGCACCCGAGCCACCCCGTTGGACAAAGCCCTTATTGGCTTTTTTTTTTTCTCTCCCCCGACGTATCCCTTTTGCCCGGCTTTCCTTACATTATTCACGCTTCTGCGCCACGCGTGTGTACGTGCGTGCACGCATGAGCGTAACGAGGAGAACTCGCGCCCCGTATCACCGCTAATGGACACGACGCGTGTGCGTGTGCGTGTGCGTGTGCGTGCTCGCGCTCTCGCCTTTGCGCGAGATAATTACGCGAGGCCGTGTCCTTGATGGCCAGCCTTCGTCCTTTCTTCCTTCTCTGTTCGAGTGAACGTTGAAGCACAGGACACGTTGGAACGCGCGGCTGTGCAACCTCCGTTCACGGATGATCGTGCCGGTTAAGAGGAAACCGAGCCAACGGGATCCTGGTTATACAATGGAAGACGATACACGGCGGGTCAGAGTCGACGACAAGATGTAAATCACCGCGTAACGCTCGATGTATCGCTTTCTACGGATGAAACGATAAGTTGATGACCAGCGAGCCGCACGGGAATGACAAACGTTCCTCGGTTCACCGGCTGGCGATGGCCCTTCCTGGGCCATTGGACTCCATCGGGCGATCGCCGCCGAGGAGAAATTAATGAGAGAGGGCAGCCGCGATTGCGGACGATTATTGTCACGGTGCATTGTGCAAAGGTCCACCCGGTCTGACACGTTAGGACGTTATCCACGCGTCCGGAATTGACTTTGTAAACCTTCTTCGGAGTATGTTATTCGACGCGAATACCTACCAGCAACGTACCAGACCGTCGTCCACGGATAAATGACTTTACGCTCTCATTACCCCAACCATTTATAAAATGTAGTCTATCTAAACAGTGGAAAGTTCTCGGTATAATTTCGAATTAACACGTTGTATTTAGCTGCTTCGGCGAACTGTTTGAGCGTGATCTGGAAAGGATCCGCGAGGTGAATTATCAAGTTTCCTTACTCTCAAGATCTTGAGATTCTTAGAAACTGAAAAAATCCTGGCTGCTTCATCCTCGCCGCTCTCCGACGAACGTCTTACGACCACCTCGCGAGATATACGTTCAATCGTATAATTTATTGTTAAATACGTTCAATACGTTGAAATTTATTGCGTAATATCTGGGCGGACTGGCCGGGCGTGAGAGAAACGCGGAGGCTCATTTCCAGAAGGACGACGGTTTTTATGCCTGTGAGAGGGCCACAAGCAGCGAGAGCACCGAGCAGGTGGACCCATCAGCCGGCATACCAGCGACCGTATAAATTCAAGGATTACAAAACTCCTACATTTAAATGACCCGGGGCTCTCTAGATGCGTGGGCTGCCAGGAGTACACCGAGAAGGACACCGTTACCTTCAGCCGGCTAACTTATTTAAGGCAGACAACGTACAAGACACTGCGTACACCAGCCAGCGAGCCAGGACGAGCGGCTGTTGGGCTACTTTGTATGTACGCATGCTGACATCTTACCCACCCTTTCAACCGCCTCCGCCTTCCTTCAACGGTGGTCGAAGCGGAGGAGTGGGCTGTGAGATCAATACTGGCGCCCCCTGGACCAGAGCCGCCACTGACTCTCCCCCTTTTTCACCCCCTTCCTCAACTCTCGTAGCCAAGAGAACGAGAAGGAGAAACAGAGGGAAAGAGAGAGAGAAAGAGAGAGAGAGATAGGAGAGGGAGGAGAGAGAGAAAGATGGAAGACGAAACGAGGCCCACGCGTGTGAGAGCCGGACCTCTTAGAATCACCAACCCCCGAAAACCCAGCCGCCTACGCTGCTGCCTCACGGCCACCGCCGTGGCAACCACCCTCCGAACATTCACTCTCACCCTTCGACGCTTTAAAGCGATGTATCCGTATTAGGCTTTCCTACAAGGAGCCAAGGTTAGGTGTCCAATATCAGAGAAATTTCGCTTCTTCTCCGGCAAGCGAGACTTCTTTGTGTCATCGAATTCATTTCTGACCGTGTGGAAGCATTACTAATCGAAAGTAGAAAATTTTTCTATGTGCGTTGAGACGAATATAATTGCTCCTTGTAATAATATAGGTTTATGGTATTCAGTCCTTTCAATACAGGACAAAGTTAGTATCTTTTCTCGAAACACATCTCTGACAATGTTGTTACCCTACTCCGCTTTGAATTCTCTACTTCGCTCGCGAGGAAAAGGGGGACAACTATCCCACGAAGGACATTTTCTACTCCCGAAATCTTCCTAGTCCCGACAACCACCTAGCAACATCCCGAATCTTGCGCCCCTTTCCCGTAGACACGTAGTACACGTGTCCCCCTTCGGAGTTTCGCGACGAATCGCCGTGATCCCCCTGTTTAATCATCCTGATAACTTATGCTGGTCTTCTTGGCAGTGCGGGCAAAAAGCGCGCACGAACCGTTGAAGACGGACACTCCTATCATTCCGTTAGCCATCGTGAGTTTTTGCACGGCAATTAATCCACGGAGGTAATGGTCCTGATCCTAGCCACCTGGTGCCCAACGTCCTGCAAGGACAATGGCCCGTGGTCGTCTCTGCCCGTTGGTACAGTCGCGCGTCTCTCTTCATCCTCCGTTGCTGCCTGCTGGTCCGGCAGCAGTTTCATTAAGGGGGAACCCGTGAGATGATGACCTGCATCATCTCGCGTCGCGGCGATGCTCGTGTGAATGCAAGCAGCGCCGTGCGCACACGCGGAGCGGCGTGTCTGCATTGTTAAGCAGGCCGGCGTACACTTTTCGTAATAAACCACGGGGCACCGTGCGTCTCCAGACGCGAGAATTTATAAAGGAGATTACCACGGCTTTAATCCGCCAGCGGTCTTTCTTTTTTTCTTTTTTTTTTTTCTCTTTTTTTCGCCGCGTGGCCGCGCCTCCTGGTTAGCTCCTGGTCCTCGTTTCCCTAGGAACAAAACCGAGAAAGAGAAACGAAAGGGGGAAGGAATCGAGGATATCGTGACTTCGCGATGAGATCGCGATATCCGTTGGACGAGACGCTCGAATCAATTTACCGGAATCAATTCGTTGGAATCGGGCTATGTAAAAATGAAGAGGCTGATCGAAGCCGATCCCGGATTACCCGCGTGCACGGCTGTGCCGGAATAATTTCAGTTTTTATTCGCATGAAGGGATTCCATTAGACTCGTCGTTCGTGGAATATAATTTCCCCCTCTCCCTCCCTCCCTCTCTCTTTGACTCTAATCAGTTCCGAACCAGTTGTCAAATGTTCGATAATTAAAACGATCTAATTACGAAAGAGGCGGGAACGATCTTTGCACGAAAGTCGAAGTCACATCAAAACGGGACTCCGAATCCCGATTCAACCCCGAATCGATTCGTTTGTCCGGCGAAACGATCGACTTGGTGCGCGACAGCGACAACTTGAAGCTGTTACTTACTTCGATTGACTTCGGAACTTTGCTAAGCAAACGGCACTCGATCCTTCGGGGCGAGTCAATTAATTTCTAAGGACTCGCCCGGAGGATCGAGCCGGAGGTCGGTCCACGTGGTACCGTGACCTTACCGACGTGACCTCGGCTTGGACAGAGAGGTACGTTGCTCGCCCCCCTGACCTGTGGCCCGTCACGATTACACGGTCGTCAAAGTTAATGACACGGTAATGATCGTCCGGCTTATAGGTGCTCGCGAGGTGACCGTACACAGCCGCGGAAGAATGGGGATGTTGGTGAATCCGTGTACGGGCACGGATGACTGATGGCCATCACGCGAACGGTGGACAGTGCGAGGTTAAGGGTCGGTTCTTTGGCTAATCCTGATTAATCGTGGAACGCTCCTCCTGTGCTTGTACTTTTCCTTCCTGGTCGAGTAACGTCCCGGACAAGGGTCGTGCCCGAACAACTTGAACTTCGTGGTTTTCAGCTCGTGGTCGTGCCCGCGTTCAGCGACGCTTGCCTGGAGAAATTTCAATTTACATATTACTCGGAATGATTTTTTTGAAGCCCTCTCGGCCCCGAGGAGGAAGCGGGGAAGAAGTGATACAACGTTTGTTCGATTAAACGAAGGAAACGAACATATCGAGTAAAAGGGATTTCAAAAATAGTGATTTCTGTCGAAGCTCGTTGAAATAAATTGATCCTGAATGTGAGAGGATTTGTATGATATTTTTAGAAAAGAAATGTAACGTGGACTAACGAAGGAACGTAGTTTCAATTTTGGCCATGATACATGTATTTTAAAACAGTCGAATCCAGCTTGACATCAATTCTGTTGAAATTTATATTATTTGTTGGAAACTTTATGTAGATTTCGATAAGCACAGCGACTTCTCGTTTTAACGAAAAGTTCACAGAACAAAAATAGAAAAAAATCCCAAACTCAAACCGATGTGATTTTCTTTGGAAAAAAAATTGCAGAAAAATTACAGAAAATTTTGTAGCAAGTATTATACAAATTTATCGAAAAATAACGCTGCGGTATATATATATATATATATATATATACTTACAAATATTGTAAAAATATTGCGCGAATATTTTAATCATTCACAATGTTCGATAAAATGATATTTTACTACGGACTCGATAATTTAGAAAGTGAAGTATCAGAATCTTAAACGCGCGAGTATCAGATTTTTGAGGAAGCTCCAACACCGATTCTGTCGGGTTTGCTCGTATTGAAAATACTGGGAGGAATACCCACGCAACGTGCCCACTTGGCTAACAGAGACGGAACTGAAGCCCGGAGAAACGAGTTCGGAAGTTCGTTCGACTATGGTCGAAGTTACGGCGAAACGATCCTATAACGGAGGGTATCAGAGAATTCAAGGGGGAGGGGGGGGATAGAAACGAACGGGAAACGCAGCCTCGTGCTCGTTGAAAATGAAACCGAGCCGCGCTCTTTCGGTACGAGGCGTCATCGAACTTTATTAATTACGGACGGGGTATCCACTAATAACTGATAAAACTCGTCGGGTCCGATTGATTTCGGGATTTTACGACTGGAATATACTTATTTTTCCAAATCAGTCAGAAAACTGCGAAACGATCGAATTCGGATCAAATTTGGAAAAGTGTGCGTATGCTAAACGAGTGTCATAACTGGAGGAAATAGATTTTTTCTTTCTTCTTGTTTTTTCAAGAAATCGATCTAGAAGTAAGAGAAGTAAGAGAATTCAAACTCGAGCACATTCGTTCGACACTTCGTACTTTTCATTGCAAACTTACTCCTCTTCTCACATCGTGCACTCAAAACTGATCGATCTGTTCCTCTGTTCGTCGCCGAATAAATACGCTTTTCAAGTATCACGCATCTGTCACGCGTGACAATCAGCGGGGCAGAATGCGTGGATACAGGGTACGTGATAGCAACGACTCGGTTGGGAAGGGGCCCGAAATACCCCGAGTCGTGAAGGAGCACGTGCAACGAAAGACGCTGAAGCTCGGACGGCTGAAAGAAGGCGAACGCTCGCATCCGGCGGCGACGTCGTCCACGGCGGAATTGAATTCGACGCTACCCCTTCCACTTGGGCTGTCGTCCACCGTCCGGGAAGGTGTTTTACGTGAGGTGAGGACCACAGGTCACAATCTGGGCGTTGCCCAATCCTATCCGATTTCAGTTGGCAGATCGACGCGGCGGCACACGGGGGCCGAAAATTTTTCTATTGTTTGCAGGTAAAACGCGCGCGTTTGCTGGTCACAGGTCGGCGATACGTGCGTGGACGTGCGTGTGCACGTAGTACGCCCTGGCCTGGTGAGTGTGTATGCGTGCGCGCGCGTGATTCCAGCACGTGCTCGTTCAGAGGAAACGCTCGCGGTCAAACGACAGGGATGACGGGGGTACGTTGGACGCCCTTTGAGAATATGTAGCGAATCGCGGGCCGGGCAACGGTGCCAGGGCCGACGTGCCCGACTCTGATGACCAGGCAAACAGAGAAAAAAGCAGCCTGCTTCAAAGCTGCTGCGAGAGGAAAAGGCGAGCAACTGTCGTAACGGATAATATGCAAATTATAGGAATTTCCAGGCGCTCGCGGTCAACGGATTTTTCTCGTCGAGCTCGAGAACGCTTTGAGCGTTTGGCAAGTGGACTTTTGGCCTGGCGTGCCGAATGCGCTCGTCCGAAATGATCTCGTTTGGAAACCTCGACCGTTTGTCGTAACAGACGATGATCAAGCACCGCTGCCACCGCGGATGCCTTTTATTTCTTACGAGCGAGTTTCTAGTAGAGGTCTTTGATGTACTATTCGTTGCTATAGCAATGGCAGTTATTCTGTCCGGCAAGTCGGGGAAATGCAAAGGTACGTGCCTCGTCGAAGTAACAAAGAAGTTTCGCAATTTTCGTTACCGCGGCTGTAAGAACGAAAACGAAAATTAGGTTCAGAAAATTTCGCCGGTTAAACGTAATGATCCTTCTAACGTGTCTCGCTAGAGACAATAAAAAGAGATGGATATCTTTCAAGTTACTTGCGCTGGGCAACTGATTGCGGACCATAACGAGTGACCAACACCGTATACGATAATTCGTCGCTTTCTTCTTGAACTCGTCGGTATGATATCACTGGATGGAAATTATTGAGAAGCAGAATAAATTTATTATTTGTGTTATACTCGAGTATACTTGAAACTGAGGAAATATTGCAATTTTTTGAGACAAAATATTCTCGGCGTGCGTAGCACGTCATTCCAGCGCAAGAGGTTAGAAACGCTGTCCGTGTCACGGCGATTTTTCTTTTTTTTTTTTCTTCCATATTCACGTCTTTCTTTTCCTGTTCCTTTTCATCGGCCAAACGAGACAGACTCGATGCCTCTAAATGAACAGGTGCTACTCGATATTACCACCGGTCGCTATTCAGGATCAGATCTCGTTTAAAACAATCTCTGGACCACGCTTGGCAGCACGTGCCGCGTGGCGTTCTTCTTGGCAGGAGGCAACCGGTTCTCTTCCTTTTGTGTTCCCTCCTGCGACAATGACCAATGGTCACTTGGAGTTCCAGCGGCAGCGGTATTCAGGAGAGATCTAGCACGTGCCTCGTCAGCTCGTCTTAATCCGAAGATTCGCAACGGAGACACGTCGGGCGAACTTTCAATCGTTTCCTTCTTCTTCTTCTTCTTCTTCTTCTTCCCCTTTCCTCCTCTTCGTCTTTGCCATCGTCCTTGCGCGTGGTCAGTGTGGTAATCCTGCTCACGTGTCTCTCCTTGCCTCTTCATAACCTGGAATTTACGACAAGTTGCCAGCTGTTGCAGGCTGGATAATTTATTGCATCGCGATGAGAATTATCGTGGCGGTGTCGTATATTTGCGACAGTACAGAGACGATTTAAATGGTTGTGAGAAACATTGGCATACGTCGGTGTATTTTATCATATCATTTTCAATTCATTATTCATTATTCGTTTCAATCATTTTCATATTCAATTATATCATTTTATGACAATGTGCACATTGATTTATATATTGAATGTATTTAGTAAATGTATTGAATGATGATGTATGTTTAAATGCATATAGAGAATATATTCATGTGTATTACAAAATAAATATTAATATATTGAGTATTCAAACATATGAAATTCATACTTGTATTTTCATATTTCTAGAAAAATTTAAACCTGCGGAAATAATATGTAGAATATTGTAACAACGTATTCCAGCAACCAGGCACTAAATACGCAAAATTATAAACTCAATTAAGATTAATTCGAGAAACCTATATAGTATTCTAACTTGTACTTCAACACTATTCGTTGTTGTAAAAAATATTTCGAGGGCATGTTTCAATAACCATCGGATTTATGTAAATGGAGGTGTTTCCGAAATTTTATGCTCACCTCTATTTCTTTAAATAAAATCGTATATTTCTTTCATTAATTCATAAAGATTGATATTCTCTATAAAAAAAAATAAAAAAAATAAAAAAAATACTGATACATGTATTGCGGAAAATAATTTAAAAAATACATTAACTTTAATTTTTGTAAAATCAATCATATAAAAGACAAAAAAGAATAAGGACAGTATTCTTATACTCATATTCTTTTCATCTTTCACGTAATGCTCTCCCTATAACCAATAATTTCTCAACATACATACATTAATATTTTTTTATTAAAAAAAAAATGTCTATAGAGCTGTGTAATCGACTGATGCATAAAAATGTATAATTTCACAAAAAAAAAAAAGAAAAAATGGAGATGACTTCAAAATCTCGAAAATGCCTTCGTCTAGACAAATCTAGTGGAACCCATAGAAACGGAACAAATTCTTTCGAACAGTTACAGAGATATTGAAATAGGACATCCTGCGTAATAATTAAAAAAAAAAAAAAGTTTCAATCAGAAACGAATCCGAAATTCATTGACCGCGTTAAAGAACAAGAGTGTCGCTCGAATCGAAAGAAAGCGAACCCGTCTGGCGATTCTTCCCGAAAGCAAACGCGAAGATTAATCATGGGACAAGCGTGACGACATAAATCCCGTTGTCACTCACTCTCTCTCCCTCTCTCTCTCTCTCTCTCTCTATCTTTCTATCTCCTCGCTCGGTGTTCGACACGTGGTCAAGACGTGTATTTTTACAGTTAGTGAAATAAATCGCGCGGCGCACCGCAAGCGCTGTACGTTGCCGACTATTTCGCACGTTTGGCCAACCCTCGGACGAGACAGGAGTCCCCGTGTCAGACAGGAGTCCGTCAAGCGGTACATTAATCACGAATCTCTTTTTGCGGTCGACGCTCCACCCTTCGTGAATTGCCCGTGCACGAGCTCGTGAGGCCGTGCAATATTTACACGAAACGAACGCCAGGCCATCCATCGGCCAGCCAACTTCGCTTGCAACAGGCCTAGATCTAACGTCTGAAAAATTGAACGCGTCCTCGATTCGAGTTCGCGGTGTAATCTGTTTATCGAAGTCCTTTGGAAGTCGGCGAGGTGTGCGGCCAACCAGCCGAAGTTCAAGCTGCGGTTCGCGTCGAAATTTCGCGTGATTTAAAAGTATGGGCGAGCCAAGTTCGTTACTTCACGGGATATTTTTTTAATGCTTCCTTTGTTGAAGAGGCCGGCTTGTCGCGCGAGTTTTTCTTGAATCTTTCTTGCAGAGAGATTGGCAATTTATCTCGTAGGTCGTCGAATTGACATTTCCGACAGCCACGGAAATCACCATTCAACGATCGGATTCTGGAAAAGTATTTCGACGAATAAACTTGCGCGATGATGTACACGCAAGCATTAGCGCGCCTCTGGTAATATAATTTCGCTCGTAGAATTAGAAAGTAGGAGAGGATAATTGAGTTGGGAGTTTTTCTTTCGAAAGTTTCTCGAACGAATAATTTTAGGACCAAGGATCTCTTCGCGCCGGGAACTTTCGTTTCAACTGAAGTCGAAATTGAATGCAAGATTGAAGTTGATTTCAATTATAGCCGCGGATAGTTCGAATCGAAATTTAAATTCGATTACACTGGAAGGACATCATTTACAATCCGTTGTTCTCCACCTAATGCAATTTTCATTCCTTCGTTTAACAAGCCACACTACGGTACAGCCGAGCGTGTTGTCAATACAACAGTCAGATTACCAGAGTGATACAATTTCTATCGATAGAACAATTCCACGAATTCAACGTGCGCTGCGGTGAATAACGTTCGTTACGTCGAACCAATTACAGTTTTTCCAATTATATCGGAACGCAACTTCTCAGAACAAAACTTCTCAGAGTCATTGCGAATTACAGTTTAACAAGAACGTGGACGTTCATTTCTCTGCAGAAAGAGAAAAGAAGAAACATTTGTAAAAGATTTTGCACAGACCTACAGAAATACTGTCACAAATTAGAATAAAATTCGATCAATAGTACGTTTGATCTTCAGCACTGGCGATTATTACGCTTGGAGGCGACGAGATGGACTTTTCAGTATTCGAGACAGGTAAGGATCTCCATATTTCTCGAATTCGACGACTCTGTGCTTCGTGATTCGCCAAGCATTTTCAAATCCTGTCAAACGAGCCTGCTTTGTCCAACAATTCAGAGATCCAGTTGCTCAGAGATAAATAAAATAAATCAATAAAAATGAAACAATCGAGACGCTCGGATGCCAGTTGCAGCGCAAGTGATCCCGCTTGTCAATTTCGTTGAAAACCTATCCCTTTCAGTTTTCGCACATGTGCTTCGCAAGTGTGCTTCATCTCTCCTCTCCTCTCCTCTTCGCTGGAAAACGGTTCTCCGCGTCTCGCCACTTCTTTCGCCGCTCTCTCGTTCGAAAGCACAATGCGATCGACGATCATCGACGCCGCTTACCACGCGTTGCGAAATCTACATACGGCACGCATGTAACCGCGTAACCGGATAATATTCTTAACCGTCGGTTCCAGCTTTAGAAAGACGTCCGTCGGTGGATGGTATCGATACGGGGATCCCTTCGTCGGCTTTTCAAAGACGAAAAAAAAGGCTCGCGTTGCGAAAGGCGCGCACAAAGGGAAAGGAAAATGGCGGCCATTGTGCCGCCTCTCGCAATTGTCAACGTCTTACGTCCGTGAGGTGTATGCAAAAATCCTCGCGAATAATTCCGTCGGTTTAATCCAATTTCTGTGCTTCGTGGGGTGGGACCGCGAAGGGGGAGAGGGGAGACCGTTAATGTATGCCAGCCCTCGTTCGGCACACATTCGCGCGCGCCAGACTCCGCCAGGCTCTTTCATCTGATCGATCGACGAAATCCCCAGGTATTCGATAATCCTGGCCCCCGAACGCGGCCGAGGAAACGTTTCGCCGTTTCCAACGGTTCCCCACGATCCACCACCACCATCACCACCACCAGCAGCAGCAGCAGCAGCAGCAGCACGCGCGCAGCTTTTCCGGGAATTTCTCGTGGCGGCGATGCAACCATGATTTCGTGACTTCCGGGGCCGTTCGTCGATTTCTCGCGCGATAAACGACGCCGGGGGACGAGGCACGTGTCGGTCGTAGCAATAGAGGAACGAATTGATAATTACTTCTTCTTTTTCTTCTTCTTCTTCTTCTTCTTCTTCTTCTTCTTCTTCTTCTTCTTCTTCTTCTTCTTCTTCTTCTTCTTCTTCTTCTTCTTTGCGTACGTTGAACTCGTTTCTGAAATTTTCACAACAGAGAAATTTATTTTTTACTTGTTACTTGTTTACTTGCAAATTAGGGGAGAAAGAATCTTTTTTTCTTTTTTTTCTAATGATATCGATGTTTCAAATTCTTTTACTATTGAAAAAGAGAGAGGCGAAAGCCAGAGGAATTTTTGTTTTCCCAACCGGAGGAAAAATCCGTACGCACGGGATGACACTAATTTCGTTCATTCGGTTAGAAATATGCGCCGTGTATACGTTACGCAACGCTCGCCACGGACCAGTTACTTTCGTTGTTAATTTAATCTAGGTTAAACGGTTGCCCTCCCCCCCCCTCCCCCCTTGAAAAAGGGCCGGAAATTGAGTAAAACGCGGCCGTTCCACGTCCACGAGGATCGTTTCGCAACGGTTCCGCATCGATTCCAGGTCGGTGGCATAACATTTCCTTAGAATTCGCTTGCTAACCCATAAATCGGTACGTTACACCATAACGAAGGGGCGGCGAGGCAACGTAAGAAAGAGAGATACCGACGCTGGTAGAGAAAGACGGCAGCAGGGAGGGAAACATTATAATGTTAAAGGGATGCCACCTAGTCGAAGAAGGGAAGGAACAGGGAGACGCGGAGAAAGAGAGATAGAGGGAAAGAGAGGGGGAGAGAGAGAGCGAGAGGACAGAAGGCTTTGAAAGGCCGACGCGAAAGGGGAGAAATTAAAATGTAAAAGGGATGATGTGCGTGGAGGCTGCTTCTGCCCTCTCTTCGTTCCCGCTGCTCGCCTCCCTCCCCTCCTTCGTCCTTCCTTTCTTCCTCTTCCCTCTTCCGTCCTTGTTTCTCCGCATTTTTCTCTCCGCTCGTCTGACAGTCATTGACTGGCCCCGGCCTGCGCGCTTATAAGGAAGGGATTTCGGTAGGAAATTAAAATTAAAAGGGATACAACCTCGCACGGAGGGGTGCCTACGTGCTCTTTGGCCCGAGAGAAAATACCGGCAGGTCGGTTATCTCTCGTCTCCGAAGAGATAGGTCTCGCGCCGTTTCCCCCGCGCCGCTTTGGGGAACGAAACTTTTGTACATCGACGTACAGGAACGCGAAAATTGTCACCGACGCCGTGAGCGGGAAGCAATCGACGCGACGATAAAGGCGTTGTCGTTCTTCTTTGTTCAGGTGCAACAAATTTCATTCATTCCCTTGGCAGTTGTTGTCCGTTTCAATTTATTCAAACAACACCACCGTTTCGAAAAAGATCGTTTCTCGTCGCTCGTTCCTCCTCTGTTCGTTTAAACATTTCGTAATTTCTCGAAAGCGCGTTCTCCAACAAATGCGCGCGTCGAATACGAAATCCGCGAATCGTAGAGTCGCCACATTTTCGTCGGCAGCGTTTTCGAGTGGAGGATTCCCTGATCGATCCGTCGCTCACGGCAGATGACACCGATCGCTGGGGGGTAAGAGGTTGCCACTCTCGAGGCGCAGGATACTAGGCTATCCCAAATGGCTACAGGTGATCTCTTCTGTTCTGTGAGAACATTCCCACAGCATTCGTGTGCAACGTGTCACCCGTTCTCTCTGTGCCGAATACCGCAGCCTACTTCTCTCGTTCAACCCCTCTTCCCTCTATGTTTCCCGGTGTTTCGTCAAGCACCTTTCAACTCTCTCTCCCTCCCTCCGTTCTCTTTTTCCCTTTCGCTGATCCAGCCAAGGTGCCGTGCCAGTGCTCCGCCAGTTGCACCCCTTTTCTCGGCCAAATAAGTTCGCTCACCGATTGGCAAAGCGCTGTGGACGAAGTTAGTTGAAACGAGCAACCCCTCGCTCCGAACTGGCAGGATCGCAGAATGGGAAACGGTTAGGGGTATATTTCTTCCGGGACCATCACGAGATATTTCCTCGCTTGTACGTCTGCTCTCTCTTTCTCTCTCTCTCTCTCTTTCTCTGTCTCTCTGTCTCTCGCGCGCGTTTTATTCGCGTTTCGTCGTCTCGTTTCGGTTCTCCCGTTCGTTGGTCGCGTTCCGCTGCCGGGTTCCGAGAGAAATATTAGGCCGAAGAATACGAGACGACGACGGGACGCCATTGTCCCGGAGATAGGAGGACTGACAACAGAAACGATTCGTCGGCTCATCTTTACCTGAAACGATTCCCGGCGTGTTTTCCTCGTCGAACGGGGAGAGATTCGTGAAAACTTCGTGGCCCTGCGGGACCAGATCCTTAAACGAACGCATGAATGGTCCTTTCTTCTTTTTCTTCTTCTTCTTCTTTTTCTCTCTACAGATATTATTCCCCCTTTTATTGGCAGATAAAGGATTTCGGTCGGTGAATCGATGGATCAATTACTTTCTTCTCTTTGGCCCTTTGTTCTTGCGCAGAACGCAAGGTTGTAATCGTAGATTTTTTTTTTCTTTTTTGTTAATTGTGAGTTTAGTATGGGAGTCCTATAGTGTAGGTTAGCGTTATATAGCTAAATGAGAGCTTCCTTTTCCTTTTTTTTTTTTTATCAATATGGAGATTGACGTTTGCGAAGAGCTAATAAATATAAGATATATTTCACGTAGCACCAAAACGCTAATTCGAATTTTCATATCGGTATTTCACTTTTGTTGAATGCTTTTCAATGTACTAAAGAAATTTTTTTTATACTTTCCCCGACCTTGGAAATAAAAACAAAAAACGTAATTGGATCCAAAATGATCAGAATATCAAAAATACAAACTCTGAAATTAGACATTTCCTCTGAAACAAAAATAATCTGACAGATATTATTATTTCAGATTTATAGATATAAATTTACCGAGTAAAATGTTTATCTATAAAGAAGACTTTTCTTGTACTTGCTCTTAAAAAATGAAAAGACACGATTAGATCCAAAACGATCAGAATGCTTAAAAACACGATAAATAATGAACAAATTTCGAAATTAGACATTTTCTCTGAAACAAAATGATCTGACAGATTTTTACATCTAGATTTAGTAGGATCTTCTTTTCAGAGAAGATTCTTTCCTTAACCTAGAGAACGAAGAAAAAAAGAAAAAAAGAATCTATAAACTCTCAAGTGACGTGTTACCTCCGAAACAAAAAGACTTTTGACAGACGCCACGATTGGTAGATTTAAATAATAAAATTCTTCGATCGGGCCAATATTTTCGCTGAGAGATGTATTCGCCCGAATGGAATATTCGACGGAATAAATTTCGTTGCAAGATCCGTCGAACGGTGAATACAGGTATTCACCAGTCGAAACAGGTGGAGGTAACATTTCCTTTCCATTCGTCGCGAAGAATCGATCTTTTATATCCTGGGAGCAGAGGTCGAACGTCGAGGAGAATTGAGTCGTTTCAGAACCAGATTCGCAGCGGTGTCCAGTGGCTCCGCATTCTGACCCCTGTGACCCGATTTCCGGTTCGTCATCTGGACCTCTGACCACCGGACAGGTCCCTGTCACGGTCCCATTAGGATATCGTTTCACCGGATTCCAACCCTCTGGAAAAGAAAAGGGAAATCAGAAACGTGCCTGCTCGTTTCTGACAGCGCGGAACCCTTTACGCGGAACTCAAACGGTCGAACGATTCGCAAGAAGATTACTTTCAGCCGGTTCTTCGCTGAAGCAAAGTCATTTGACAGTATTGTAATTTGTTCTAAGAATGGAACACTTTCCCGAGCTTGAAACTGAAATTTCAATCCACGAACAGTGCGAACCGATTGGCGAGAATTACGAAAATTCCATTTTGAACATTTTCGTGATTATCTTTTATCTCGTTTGACAGTTTGTTTGTCCTTTCGCTGTTGTGAGAATGTCGATTGAGCTTATTGTCGAAAAGACTTTGCAAATTGTTGCAACATATTTTGAAATGGTGAATTCCATTTCATATTATATTACACCTGTATTACACACCTGTATTTCAAAATTCATAATTCACGGATTTACAGAAATCCTCGCCAGAATTATCCACTTTTAACGAGAGTCGCGTTCGCGTGATGCCCAGTTAATGAATCAATATCAATTAACATCGATTTACCGCTGTGTCTATGTTTCATAAATCGAGGACTTGAATCGAGGCTGGAGGGTAATGCGAAAAATTATTCGACGCGGATGGTCATTAAGATAACAAATTGAGAGTGGAAGAACGGGGAGAACAAAATTCTCTCAAATAAAAATCGAGGATTCGTCTCTCATAAGTCGTCATATATCTGAGGATCTACACGAAGGACGAGGGTCCCGGCTGAGTGTCCTGTTCATGTGTCACCGGCTTAAGGAGCCCTCTTAATTCAGGCTGGTATCCACGCACGGGACCCCCATGCCCACCGTGACGATCATGATCTCAGGTGGTTTCTGGAATCGCTGCTTGTCAAATCGAATCCTTCCGGGACGAAAGGGCGATTTACTTTTTCACAGGACGCCTGCTGTCCAGGCGCCAGAACCTATGCAAATAACGGTAACGTATACCTATGGGAAAATCACGAGGATTTACCAGTAATGGTAAAGTTTCGAGGAGATTTCGGAAGAAAGACGGATGAAAATGATAGTTGGAGAGATGTTGGAACGATATTCAACGTGTTTCTATTTCGATACTACGTTCGATAATTAGACTATGAATATTTATGAGCATTCGTATTTTTATCAACGTAATTAAAAAGTTTGAACCGTGGGGAAAATTTGGTTCGTTTACTAATGCAGTTTGGATATAAAGGATCCACATACTGTAGACAATTTATACAGAGTGTTTCCGATCTGAAGATGCACGGAAGTAGATGATTCTGTAAAATAACAAGTCGAGAAAAAAGAATAAAATTGTTTCATTCAAGGCTTCGTTTTCGAACAAATCAAGTTTTCGATTTAGCTAGTTCTAAACTAAAATTCTACCTGCAAAAATAAGTCAAATACGCGGAGAACAATTTTTTCTCATAATATCCTCTGTTTTTAAGAAAATTCAATTTCAAGTACGTATACATTTACTGAAAATGTTCAAACGAGGTCTTGACTCATTTTCGCAGAATAGAATAACCTTCTTCCTAATTGTTTAGTCTGAAATTAGCCAAATTAGCCAGGTAATAAACAATTAAATCTTCAACCTCGATTTTCTCGAAAACGAAGCTTCAACAGAAAAAAATTGTATCCCTTTTTTCCAGTTGCCAGATTCACCAGCTCGGAAGAAAGCTTTGAATATTGCGAAGGACCATTGCAAAAGAAAAAAGAAAAAAGAAAAAAATTAATGGTAACATTTCTAAAGCAGAAACTGATGATACCAGACATCTTCATAAATCTACGTCAACTGAACATCCAACCTGTCTCTCCTTTAATAAAGTCCAACAGCTCTTCTCCTTCATTCGCCTCTCTTATTATTAGCATCTCTTCTTTAAGCGATCCATCCGTACCTCCGTGAACAGCCGATAACCGTGACGACGAAGAAACAAAGAAGAACTCTCACTCATGAATCCAGCAACCGGACGCTCGATTACTCGATTACTCGTGTAACCACGATCGCAACAACACGTAGCAAGGTGTGTACACGGCCAACGACGAAGACGGTTGGACGAGGAGGAGTTGAGAGCGACGACCGCTCGTCATCGGCGTCGGGGTCATCCCCGTGGGAGCCGCGGGTCAACGAAGTCGAGGGACACGAGTGATTCGTGCCCGGATTCACCAACTGGTCGGATTCATCGACCGACCGGAAGGCAAGCAAACCGGCAACGCGATCTCGTTTGGATCGCGATGCCGCGGCGCGGCGTGGCGTGGCCAGCACGCGTGCTGCTCGCAGGTTGCTCCTCGACAAAGACTGGCTTCCTGCAACAGGAAGCAGACAGACGTCGCTGCCTGATTCCTGAATCACCGGTTCTTCCCTGGTTTCGACTGGTACAACGCGAAAGATGAAGTGGCCGACACTGGTGGAAAGGTGGAGACACTGTCAACGGTCGTTCCTCACGGGTCAGAGTGGCCAAGGGTCATCGACGATCGCGTGGACAACTCGTTAGAAGGGTGAAAGGTTTTCCAGGATTGGGAACAGGTCGATCGTTCCGAGACAGGATCGGCACGTACCGGCGTGCTTCCCTACTTTTCCCGACTCGGCCAGTCTCGTTTTCCTCGACACGACAGGCTCGTGTGTCAACTGGATTACCAGACGATCAGCCTGGCTAATGACGACCGGGCCATTCTACTCTCGGACACAGCCAACGATTGCTGACTGGTTCTCGAATTTTCGTCGATAAGATCAAAGTGTCCGAGCTGGGGCAACGGTCTTTAACGGGGATTACTAGTGGTTGTAACAATCTACGGTTTCGAACACCGTATAATAATACAATGTATGTACATTAATATACCAGCATGTCCACAAAAGAGTTTTCAAATGATTTATTGAAATTAAATATTGGCCTTGTATAACTTTCCCACGTGCGAAAGATTCTCTAATTGATTGAAGGTTTAATTAAAGAGACATAGTGTTAAATGAATAAAATTTCAAGGTAAAGTTTCAGTCAAATTTCTCGTGAAACGGTGAGCGTTTAATAAATAAATTCGTCCTGGAACGAGCCCATGGGCAGATGTAATTAGTTTGTCACGAGGTAGTAGAACAGGAATTTAACGGCGTGTTGCTTCCTGATGGAAGCGTGGTAGGTCTCCTTCCGGTCAGTCAGGGTCATGTGTCGACGGATTATGAGGTGACGAGCGCGGCTAATGGTTGTACGATGATCTTGACCCGTGAGACACGAGCGTGTAATCCGCTCGCTGGCCATACGGGTCCTTCGGGGCGCCGCGGATAGGGGTTCTGGCTTTCCAAACAAGCAATAAAAGCGAACTTACGACTGCAAATATCTCGTACGGTACATTACACCTTGACTGCGAGTTCGCAAACACCTCAGTTGCTCCACGAGCTGCTTGTGTTTGTGTTTCATTTCGCTGGGATTTATCGGAGGCGCGCGATCGTGCGACGTCGTGTAAAGGGGCGGGTTTGGACTTTTAGAAACAATTTTCGAAAGTCTGAAAATTTGAAATTGTCATTGGTAACTTTGTTTTTACTATCATTTGTTGGGAGATGGCCGCTAAAAGTCGTGTCGCAAAGATCGATAATACTCAGAACGGAATAGTTAATGAACCTTGGTACATCAAATTTGGCGGAAACTTATGCAAGAACATACAAATTTGCTTCGTGTGGGAAGAGATCCAACGAAGATCTGATAGATGTAAAACAAGAATGGAAAATTAGCGAAACACCCTGCATATAAAAAGAAGACCTTGTAACGCAATCACAAATATAATTAATGAAACTGCAACGCAAACATTAAAACCGACATAATAACCTGTCGAATGTCCACTAGGACAAATTGTAGGAATTTGACTAGAGGTTGAAAAAGAAACAAAACCTATCGTCTGTCATTAATGTTTCTTTGAACTTGGTTCACTCGCTCAGTCGACTTGTAAACAAAGACCCGACGAAGACACGTGAAAGAAAGATATTGGTAAGATACGAAAATAATACGAGACAGGTTCGATAAGAGCGCGGAAACAATTAAGCGTAAGCAGCTGCGCGAAAGTGACAAGGTGGCTGATCCAAGGGTGGGAAAATCGTGGCCACGGTAGTCGTTTACTTCGAACGGGATGCTGCAAGGGAGTGATCTTCCTCTCTTCAGTGACGTCACACCGGCTTTAACGAAAGCAGCTGTTGGCTTCTGGCTATGCCCGCCCCAAGATTGATTGCCAGATTAGTCCAAGTATCTCCAACGTGGAAAGGGTTCTTTCCGGTGGTATCTGTTCCGGCGAAGAAAGTCGATTTCATCCTTCTCGATCGAGATCATCCCTTTCCGGGTTGCATTAACCACGCGTCGTCCCCTTTCGTCGGTGGAACAACACCGATGGTAACTTTCTACGTTAACCTTTCGTTCGCTGCGCTACAAGGTGAAACTCTGCATCCTGCACTCGGACTTTCGCTCGCGAAAAGCATCTAACTAACTGTGTTTGTAAGTTTAACCCCTTGCGCTGGCAACTGATTCGGACTACGGACCATAACGTGTACAATTATTCGTCGCCTTCTTTTTAAACTCGGAGGCTGGGATAATATCATTGGATAGAAATGACCAAGAAGTGATGAATTTATTAGTTATTTTGCCGGGTTATATTTAAATATACTTGAAACTGAGAAATTATTGCAATTTTGGAGCAAAATGTTCTCGACACGTTCGTGGCACGTTCTTTTAACTCTCCGTTACAAACATCTCGAGTTCAATTACCGACGTCAAAAATAATAAATAAATAAACGTTGTGGATCGTTGTGAAATTTGAAATTTTTGCGAACACAGTACTCTGAGCAGAAATTTATTAGAGTTTTGATATTTCATATACTTTTGCCTACTGCGTTTCGTTCACTTTAAAAGTCCACTAGTGGCAGATCTCGAACTTGAATTATCTGCTTGAGCCACGCGTTTCGAAGTGAAAAAGAAAAAAAAAAAATGATTGAAGAGAAAGACGAAAAATTCCCCCCGCAGGGGGGAAAAAAGGAACAGAATGTAAAGCAGAAAGAGGTGGGAGGGGGAGAGCGAAGGTTGTTGCTCGTTAACAAAACGAATCCGCGTTGGCCACATGCGAAAGCTGGCCAACCCCCGCCAGATTTTTCAGGTGTCCAGGTGACAAACGATCGTCGTACGTGCGGATGCATTTCTCGCTGGATTTTCGCAGCGGCGCGGCTCGGCTCGCGCGCCTCGGAGAAATGAACCTGTTGCGGAGGTTTATGAGAGGCATTAGCATACTTCGTCGTTGGCCTCGTCTCCGTCGGGCCCAGGCGGGCATTGGCGCGGCGCGGCGCCGCGATGCATCGTCGATGCACCGGCGAAACAGCTGCGAGATAAAAAAGAACCGACAGACCGACCGACCGACCGACCGACAGACCGACCGTAGGGAGAGAGAGTGCACTTGTTGCGCCGCTACTTTCGATACATGCCGCCGTTCCGTCCTTCACCCGCTTGGATAAGGGATGAATTTTTTATCCGGCCACGATGATGGCGCGATCAAGTCCTCCTCGTGCATCTGTAGAACGTCGATCGATTTTCAAGCGGGGATTTTCACTTATTCCTGAGCGAACTGGGCGAATTTTCATTGCAATTTTCTCCTCTCTCTCTCCTTCTCTGTCGAAAAGTGGAAAATTGAAGTCGATGGTATCGTGTTTAGATCAAACGAATGCTTCTCTCGTCCTCGATTTCGACGAAATTCAAATTGACGCGAGTATTGCATTGTGTTTGGCCGAAGAACTAGAATTACCAAAATGATCAAACTGACCAATTTGTAATTTTTTGTTGAACATTCTACAGATGTAGAACAGTATGTTTTTAGAGATTTAAATGATTTTTCGTAAGATGTGTAAATGGAAATTTGTGCACCTCATTGTATTATAAAGTCCATCTTACTTTAACATCTCTGACGGTAGTTTCAGTGTTAACCCAAAATTTTTTCAAATAGGAATTAATTACTATTATTGTAAAGTGTCGAAACGTCACGTGTAACTTTTACTATATTTAATCTTCAATTTGACGAGTTCAAGAATTTGCATTTGTTCTTTTCTCTTCAAGTTCACACCGATAATCCATAATTCGAGGTTATAAGGCAAAAGATTCAGAACAATATTATTCAATCTCATTCAAAAACATAATATATCTCCACATTTGATTGTAGTTGATTACAAGCACGAGTTTTGTCAAAGTCAACGTTGGCGTTGATTCAAAATTGGTCCCAAACCTGGGCGAGATCTTTCTAGTCACGAAAATTGATCATTGCCTCGTGTTTGATAACGCTCATCGCGTTTCAACCGTCGACGAAAGTTCGCGACAGCTGTGAACTTCGAGCTGGCACGTTTTCCTCTTCCGCTGGATGCTGACGATGCATTGTCTTCCGGTTCGTGTAAGAGGACGCCGAATGCTGCGAAAATAATTGCTCGACGAAAGACAGAGGCACGAGTCGGAACGAGGAAGTCGGTGGAAGGAAGGAAGGAAGGAAGGAAGGAAGGAAGGAAGGAAAGGTGAAAGTAAATAAAGAAAAAAGAAAGAAAGAGAGAGAGAAAAAAACGGTTCCCAGGATTCGAATAGCTTCGTATGTCTCCTATAAAGGGAAGATTGTTCTGGCTCCATTCTGCTCGGAGGGATGCCTGAAAACGAAGGGTCTTCTCACTTCTTGCGGCTCCGCCAAGGGTGGTTAAGAGGGATGCTGCTGTTTCTGTTCCTGCTGCCGCTGCATCTGCCCCTTTAGTGTAATGATATCTGAAAAAAAAAAGACAGATCCATTCATCGCTACGCCTCTCGACCATCAATTTGCCTCTTAAATGGATTCACGACGGTGCATTCAGCTTCATTTGCCGATTGATAACGATTTTTCGCTAAAAATCGAATATTTCTTTCAGTGAAATTGGGACAATATAATTATTTTTGAATCCCCAATCATGCGATTTGATTTATCTATCTATATTCCTTGCTTCCGTCGTTGCTATTGAATTTTGTTAATATTTCCATTACACACCGATATTCCTTTGCCAATAAAGGAGATATTAAATTTTTCTCCTATTCCTCGCACCAATAACGATGCACACATATCTGTCACGTTACATCTTATTACGAAATATTATCTCGCTCGTATCGAAAGATAATAAAATACAAGGTGCAAGAGAGAGTTACGATCTCGCCTGTGCCAACCTCGACTACCAAGAATCCTCCGGCGAAGAACTAGCAGAAAATTCGAGGAAGACGTGATACGATTCGCCCCGGTCAAATGGCACCACACAACAAGAATACGGAAGGTCAAAATCACGAGGCCGGCACGTGAAACAGGACAGAAACATCACGTTGGTTTCGCGGGAAGCGAAACGACTCACGAAGAAAGCGCATTCTTTCGAAAGTGGGTTTTTCCCCAAGGTCGTAATACGCTGGATTTCCAGAAAAGGCGAATCGGCATGGTCATTTCACGGTGTCCGTCCCGCATTGTCCTGCAGCAGGAGTGGAAACACGGCAGGAGGAACAGGAGCGAGCGCGAGGGGCGAGAGAACAGGCAAGCACGACACCCTATATTTTCGTCTCATTTTACTAAAAGCCGATCGTATTTCACGATTCCACTCGTCGTCGCGGGGACAATACACGCCTGCGTGTCGTTTCCTATTCGCCATTGCGCCCTGGTGCCGACGTTTCGCCGTTTATCCGCGGACCCGTTTTTCACGAAATTCGTAACCTGACTTGGAAGGGGGGAGGGGAGAGCGACAGCTTTTTCCCTCCTCCCTTCTTTTTCCATTCGTCGTCTTCTGTTCGTCATCCACTGTTCCCATTTCTCTGACTTTTTTTTTTTTTTTTAAATCGACACGGCCGTATTGAGACGCGGTCATTTGTCCGCAATTTGACCATAAATAGAGCCAACGACGGGGATATTTACTCGCCTGAAGAGACGTCTCTTTCGTTTTTTTTTTCTTTTTTTGCTCTCCTACCACCGGGAGAATTCGTTTTTCTCTTCTCCTGGCTTTGCGTGCCATCTTTTCGAACTGTTTTTTTTCTTTCTCTTTTTTTTTTTTTTTTTTTTTTTTTTTTCTTTCAAAGCGGGGACTCAGTGTCTCTCGTTAGACGAGAGACAGATCGTCGTCGGTTCAAATGGCAGCAACCGCGACCGAGCAGCGTGGAAATTTCGACGATTCTCTGGAGGATCACGTGACGGATTTGCGAATAAAATAGACCGTGTGAAATGTCAATAGAGGAACACGCGCAGGAGTCGAGCGCGGTTTAAGGGTGTCAACGACGTTTGACTTGCTTCCGGAGGATCGAGGTTTCCGAATTCCAAACGATTTACCAACGCCCGACTGTAATTACCAGAATTACCAAATTTCAAAGCGCGAAGTTGCACGTAATAATTATATATAAAGTATCATCAAAATATACAGCACTTCTCGTAATATTCCATAGATTAAATAATCATGTACCGCGGTTCTATTTTCTTTTTTTTTTTTTTAACTGTATTCTCAACACATTCGCGGACAGATGAAAATTTTATCGAGCTGCAGAAACAGACACGTGATCTATTTCCAAATTTTTTACTAGTCCGAGTGCTCCGAATATCACATTTTTAAAAAAGCCACAGCATTCACGTGCGCGAACGTGTTAAAAATCTGCAGTCTAGCAATCAATGTCCGAAGAAAAGAAACGTCGAATTACCACTGAACGAAGAAAGAAGTTTTACACGTCAGGGGGTTGATACAAAACGTTCCTCGTTTTCGATACGATCGGATCACTTAGAGAACGAGCAGGAGTTTAAATGCCCGTTAGAACGCTCGTTACATAATATCTGACGTAGAAATCAAGAAAAGGTGGTGGCTCTCTTTAACAGAATGCAACGGATACCGAAGGCGATCCTTCCTTCGGACCTGCGGCTGACCCAACCACATTATCCTCGCTCGTCCCGTGGACGGCCCTAAATTAATATTCAAATCTGTATCAACGGGCCTGCATGAATCTGGCCAACGGCCTGGAACCATTGTCATGTCGAACTTCCTACTGTCCCCGTGCTCTGAAGTGTCCTGCTGGATCGTTCGAGGATTCGACTCTGATTCAATTCCCTCTCATTCCCCTTCCTTTGCCCCGACACTTTCGTTTCCCTCCTCGCTGTCTCTCTCTCTCCACTGGACGAGAATCTTTCCCCCGGCGAATTTTTTCTTCTTCTTCTGCTTCTTCTTCTTCTTCGTTCGAGCTTCGAACGAACGCCATTGGTCGAACTGTTGCTGTACGACTGACCTAATTATTCTGACCTACTGGGAGCAAGTGGTCGGAAGTGTGATCCTTCGATGCGTTCTAACTTCTTTGGTATACGCGTAAGTGTCGAGATTCTACAAGCGGCTAAATACTTTTCATTTTCAAATAAACTCTTTGAACTCTCATCAACTTAAATTGTCGTAGGTTGGATTAAATTGTCACACGTTTAGAATTCATAGTTCATTTAATTAGAATTTGGAGTAAATTGTCATAGATTGGACAGTCGTTAAAAATTTGTTAAATTCTGCTATTTATAGTTGGCGTAATTTGCGGCTCATCGAACAAAGAGAGAAACACAGACGCTACTGATCGCTACGTGGACAGTTTCTATTAAATTTTTTCATTTATCTCTTCATATGTCTGTCTTACATTTTAAAATAGGAAAATTTTGAACTCTAACCTTTAAATTGTCGTAGATTGAACAGTCATTAATAATTTGATAAATTTATGATTTATAATTCGCATGATTTGAGGTTCATCAAACACTGCTTAACGTAATCCAACAGTTTCCATTAAATTTTTTCATTTATCTCTTCATATGTCTGTCTTACATTTTAAAATAAAGAAACTTTGAACTCTAGCCTTTAAATTGTCATAGATTGGACAGTCATTAACAATTTGATCAATTCTACCATTTATAATTCGTGGTTTATCAAAAAGAAAGAAAGAAAAAAATAGATGTGATTCAACAATTTCTCCATCACAGTTATACTATATTTCCAGCATTAATTATTTCCAGTATAATTCGTGCGAACGTTTCGTCGATTCTCAAAGGAAAGATCCTTCGGGATTCTCGGAAAGACAAATCAACGATTCCAACGAGTCGATCCGGCAACTCGAGCTGCTACGTCGTAATTACAATGTACGGATTCGCGAACGACAGCGGGGGAATAAATATTTTCAAGAATTGATCTCCACGTCCAGTTTCCTCTTTCGTTTCGTCCGTGTGCTTCTCCTCTCGCTTCTTTTTCTCGTCGTTTCTTTTCTTTCCTTTTTTTTTCCCCCTACCGGTTGTCGTTATTATCGCCTTTTAATAGGTGCCGACAATCTTCTCGTCCAGGCCCGAAATCCGCCGATCGCCGGCGTGGAAATCGTGGGAGCGGGTGTCTCTCGAATAAAACTAATTATCATATTAATACCGGCGTGTCATCGTCGCATTATTCATGCGTATCCTCCGGCTCCGCTTGTAAATCACACGCGTTCGTGGAACGCCGGCCTTTTCCAGTGATTTTCGAAAATTTGACCGCCGTCGTTCACAGAGAATCTTATTCCCTCCCTAATTATGATTATCCAACTCTGATTCGCTGTTCCGTTGCTTCGTACTGTTACCGTGGTATGTATTTCGGTTTCGTTCGTACGACCGTGTATCTCGAAGATTCCAATTCTTAGAGAGAGTCACGGGTAATCGTGTGATTTTGTGAATCGTCGCCATTGATCGCCAGCATTTATATTTCTTCGGCTATTACCTGTTTCTTATTGAACTTCACTTTTAGTTTGGAGATTTCAACAAAATTCGGAATATTCCGTTCGTGATTTATATTACTGCTGTTGATCTTTCATCGTTAAATAAATCAATTGCGTTTCACGTTGAAACAGTGGACTGACGTAGCGGATTGTAAATTATTACCAAAATCGTAGAAAAACAAAAAAAAAAAGAAACAGCTGAAAATTATCACTCACGTCGGCGGTGTAAAAAGATTCGAAGTTTATTTTAAAGATAAAAACTCTTCGACTCGTAAAACCAGTCCACGATTCTCGAAAAAAAGGCTAACAACCTACGTCGGTATCAATAATTGAATAATCCGTCTGACTCTCGCAAGAAACATCAATGATCGTTCTCTTCGTTTGTCCTCCAATTGCGAACGTATCCACCACTCTCCGAACAAAAGAATCATCGGTCTCTGCGTATATCCGCGAATTAATCAAAAATTTCTGCCTCTCGTTCCCACCGTGTATACGTACATACACATCCATCACGGAGGAAATTCTCCGGACTCTTTCTCGATTCGACGTTGCGCTTGCACAAGAGAATCGCGCACGTACGAGTGAAGAAAAAGAAAAAAGAAAAAAAAAAAAAAAGAAAACGGAAAGGGACAAGGTCGTTCCCAGTAGATTGGACGAAAGGAAAATAAAAGGCATAAAAATAGGAAGGATCGCTTCTTTCTCTTGCTCTTTCTCTTTCTCTCGTTCTCGTCGCCGAACGCCGAGCGCCGTATTGCCGAGATTCAAGCAATAATTCAATTAGCCCCGAAGATTTAGTGGCGCGGACTCCATAATTCACGGTGCACCGTACGAGTGAAGTAGAAATGGAAACGACGGGGGGGAAACGGAGGCAGGAGGAGGCGAACAGAGATGGAAGACCGGCGGCTAGACCCACCTTGGCATAAATTAGAAGAACAATGCACGGGGACCAAGGTGGACGAGCGTAATGGCACTGGCCAGGGGTACACGGAGCACGCTAATAATATAAGCCGTGTATGTTGCACCCGCTGGCCAGCCGGAAGAACCGCCAGCCGAAATTTCGTGCGCGCGGACACACGCGACTCGCGCGCATCCCTCCTTCCTTAATCTAACTTAAAAACGTGTTATCCACGTATTAGCGTCTAACCTTTTGGCTCCCATTCTTCTGCCGTTTCTTTCCGAAACCTCGAAACCACTTTTCAGTTGCTTTATTCAGTTGGTACGTTCGATCTTGTTTATTAAACGAGCCATCCGATCGACGAGCGAGCCTAGCCATTTTTCTTGATATCGCGATGGATTTGATTTGAATTTACGTTTCTTTCTATAGCAAATCAATCAAGTGCTATCAATTACGCGTTGAATGTTTGATTCTTGTTGTTTCTTGGGTAGCAAGATTGAACTGATGACTCATTTTTTACAAATTTACAAAAATTTGTAATTTTCTTTTAACAATTTTTCTAAATTTTCAACAAATTCATCAACTCGAGGAAAATATCTTCTTTCATATCCTCTGTAAAGGTATTTCTCCATTTGTAGAGTAAAACTGTCGCGAGTTGCTCTCGAGAATATTACTCGCAAATGGATACTGCTTCTGAGAGTTACTGTCCGAGAGCATCGCTCAACTGTTTGAGAGAAAAAAAAAAAAAAAAAAATGAAGAGAGAAAGGAATGGAGAGTAACTCTCGCGAGTAACTCTCAAATGGAGAAACACCTTAACTCTGACCTCGCTTCACTTTTCAACCCGAGTGCCAAGGATTCTCCACCCCTTGAAACAACATTTTCCGAAGAGTGAGAGAGAGAGAGAGAGAGAGAGAGAAGGCGGAGGAAGAGGACCGATAATTACAGAGGGAATCGGTCGAAGTAAAAGTGGAGAATTATCTATGGCGAGAGTGGACTGTAGTTACGAGGAGCGCAGGGTGTTGGCAGAGGGGATGCTAATAACTTCTCGGGGTCTGACACGGCCCCGATGTCCCGCGGAAGGAGGAACGGACAGAGGCGAAATTCATGCGTAATGTATGCGATACGCGAGAGGCATGGCAGCGGCACGGACGGCGTGGCGTCGTTGGCCTCCCAAACAATTAGAAAGGGTCGGTCGGCGGCGTGTAGCGAGAAGCGAGAAGCCCGAGGACGAGAAAGGCCAGCGGCGAGGGTTGGCGACGTAGGGGTTGCGTTTCAATTTCGCTAGGAACCGTTATATTGCAACGTCTTCCGAAATTAAAACGCTTGGACTGCTTCCAACGTGTGCGAACGCCCGGCACGAAGATAGCGCGAGAACCGAGAGGGTAGCGCTCGCTCGCTCGCTCGCTCGCTTGCACGCCTCGTGGCACCAATACCATTTCTCATGGAGGTAACGTACGTACTTTCCGCCGCCGTATCTCGAGCAACCGCTTTAAAACGCTTCCGTGAATTAGTCCGTTCGTTCGGCAACGTCCCACGTCCCGATGTCCGTTCTACGCGTTCGGACGTAGATCTCGTGTTCGTGAAACTCGAGACGACTCCCGTCGAGTTTTCGAGGGATGATATTCTCGTGACGTTCCGTCACTCTGCGTGTCGTCATCTTTCTCTTTCTCTCTGCTGCTCTCGCCGAACCGTGTCACCGTGTGTGTGTACCACGGGAACCTTCTTGCGTTTCGTCACGTTCGCTGTTGCGAAAGAACTCCAAGAGGCGAGATCTGATCGTCAGATCGAAATACATCGAGTTGCTTCGATTTAAATGTTGGAAAGGTTAAAGGAACCAGTTAAAGATCGACGTTCTTAGCGTTAGTGTTTCTTGTTCGTCTTCGTTTCAATCACTTGAAAAGAAGCCTTTCTGTACAATTCGTACAACGCCGAAATTATATCAATTCTGGTGAAATTACTCCAACTTCCGAAAGAAAAAAAAAAATAACCCAAGTTGCAATAAATCTTTTCTAAAGGAAAAGGAAATGCTCGTCGGTCATCCAGAATAATCTCGTGATAACACGAGGACGCTGACACGACGTCGGTCCGTTTGACACGTTTCTCCCGATGACCACCCCGAAGGAGCAGCCCCTCGGCCCGACGTACGCAAAAGGAGGGGGCAGCAAACCGAGAAACCGGTAAGGCCCGTGCCCTAAATTTCGCTCGATCGACTCGATAGTTTCCAAGTGAAGTGATCGAGGTCCCCTTCTTGCTTCGAAACAGAAGAAGAAGAAGAAGAATAAAAAGAAAAGGTTACAAGACGACGGTGGACGATGACCCTTGCGGAGGTCATCCAGAAGGGTCACTGATGTCCGACCGATGACCCGGCCCCGCCCTGACACTCCCGTGTACAATTATAAATGTATTAAACCCATCCCCTTTTACAAGATAATATTTAAATCGCGGCGATGGTTTGAAGTTTAAAGGACGAACAAGCAAGCAGGCAGGCAGGCAGGCAGGAGGTTCCAGAAACGGGTGACGGAAGTACGCCGGCGGGTCTGTTTTATTGCGTGAGTATTGGTGTTCCCGGCGCTCGGTAGCCTCGATTTTATTGCGTGTATTTTACGTTATAAATTCACCGGGCCGTCTTTACGCAACCCTTACCTGCGGAGAAGCACGGTCGAACGAAGAAAAAGGAAAGGATCCACGCGCGGGCCCCGTCGAATCGACTCGACCATTTGCATGGGACGAATTTTCGCGCGACCGGTGATTCACGACGCTCTTGGAACTTTTGTTCGTGGCCTGTTCGAGAGAAAGAAACATTCGTTTCGTAGGAAATGCGGTGGATTTTCGTGAGATTTTCGACAAGGGACAAGTAAGATTGAGAGACACTCATCGATAGAAGATGAATTAATTGAAAACCTATATAATCTTTCTTCCATTAGCGTTTAGTGACTCGTGTCAAGCTGCTGTAATACAATTTCAATTATTTCTTCGCTAAAAATTGTCGAAGCTAGTCGAAGAAAAAATTAATATTGTAATAGGAATTTTCTTAATAATCTTAAATCTCTCTTCGCGGAGATTTAAATTACCGAATTAAATCGAAAGAAACTTACAAATATCGATTTCTCCCATTATCATTTAATTCCTTTATTTAAGTCCCAAGTTACTTTGGCGACCCGCCATTCCAACTATTTCTTCCTTAAAAATTGTTTTAAAACTGACATTAAAACAAAGTAATTGCGATTTACACCCATTTACTGCCCAAGTTAATAAATTAAATTAAAAAAACCTACGAATATCGATTCTCTTTCTCCAATAAATACTCCCTTAAATACTCCCTCCGTAGAAACGTAAGTTGATAAATGAAATAAAAGAACCTACGAATATCGATTCTCTTTCTCCCATTATTGTTCAATGCCTCGCTCGTCCCAAGTTACTTCACTGACACACGGCAACTCCAATTATTTCTTCCCTAAAAATTATTTATCAATACCCTCTTTGTAGAAATTCAAATTGTTCCAACTGAAAACAAAAAGAAAAAAATGAAAAAGAAGAAGAATGGAAGTTGTTTAAACGCCGTGTGACACGCCGTTTAATTCAAACCGGCGACCGGTAGCCGGCCTCATTTTCCGCATAACTTCTGAACGGTCGTATTTTTGCGAGTGTGTTCCAGCGCCGTTTTATCGCGTGTATTTTCTGTCATAAATCCATCGGAGGACCCTCGACTTGGAAAGGGGTCTCCGGGAACACGAAGGGACCTGGTGAACCCCTTCGCTACAATGACCAACACAAGTTTGAAGAGAGATACCGAGCGATAGAAAGAATTTGACCGAGAAGAGGCGGAGAAGGAGAAGAGGATGAAGAAGAAGCGGTGGAGGGGGAGGAAGAAGAAGGCAACGGGCCAGGCCTCGGACTCGGACAAAGAGAAATTGCGTACACGTTGCGTGGCCGTTGTGCGTTTTCGCGCGCGCAATAGAAACGCGCACTAAATCGTGCCAGCCAGCCTGCCGCGATTTCTCCAGACTTAGACCTCGTCGTCCACTTTCCCAACGGTCTCCCGGGACATATATATATATATATATCGATATATTTTACTCGTTGTTCAATTTCGTTACAATTCCGACGTTACGCTCGCCTCAGAAACAGATCGATCGAAACTCTGCCGCCCGAACACTCTGCCGGTTGAAATAAAAGAAACTCTAGAGAGAGAGATGGATCATCGAAGGACTTAGGTATATATATTTCTTCTATCCGAGGTTAATTCTGATGGAATTTGAAGAATCCTTCGTGTCTTTCGTCTCTTGCGGCTGAGAGTTTTCTAGCGTGGGTCACCGACGATGACGCGTGCCACTTATTGTTAGTGTTTCCAAAGGATAAAGGTCAGTGTCGGATGGTATCAAAGAAAAACTATAGGTTTCTATTAAGGGAGTATAAGGTCACCCTTAAAATCTAAAATCGATTGATAGTTGTTACACCTGCTTCTGTCTATCAGCGTGTGTTATCTGCTATATTTAGATGTTTGTGAAATGTTCAAATTCGTGGCGAGGCCAGCTAGGAAGCTGATCGAAGCGTGCTTCCACGAAATATAAATACTTGACTCGCAGATGCAAAGGAATCAATTGAGACTCCCTCTCGGTCTTTCGCGAGTCGAGAATATTTGGTCCAAAATTGCAATATTTTCTCAGTTTCAAGTATGCCGAAATATTATCCAGGCAATACGAATAATAAATTTATCACTTCTTAGTAATTTCTATCCAGCGATATACCGATGAATTCGAAAAGAAAACGAATTATCGTATACGGCTTGGTCACTCGTTATGGTCCGCGAACCAGTTACTAGCGCAAGAGTTATTAATACCACCGAAGATTGACAAAGTTTCAAAGAAGGCTGGAGAAGCTCTTGCTCTTCCGGCGTTTGCGCGCTTTTTCCTTGAAAAAGACCTCGCGTTTTATTTCGCTTCGCAATCTGCCTGAATTGGCTGAAAAACGTAACGAGTAAGAAATCGAATTGAACGCCGAATTCCTATTAAAACGCTCTCTTCGATCGGGCGCGATTCGCGATTCGGAGAGAGCGCGAGATCTTGGCGTTTCCTTGGCCCGTCCTTGAAAAACGAGCAAACTGCCCAACTCCCGAGCGGAAATTCCATTCGTCTGGCTCGTACAGACGAACGAGCTAGCGGCAATTTCGTGCGGGCTCCGCGTTCGCAGCTCACCGCTTCCGGTTTCGTCTTTCCCGGCACCGTTTCCTGCGAGATCGCCCGGCCAATCCGCGCGGCCGTCCTCGGTCTGCCAGGAAAATCCAGTTGCCGTGGAAACTTCGTGCGGCTCTGCCTGATACGTCACGAACCACCTTCGCTCGCGAGCCAATGAATCTCCTCTCGAATTTAATTCCACGACGGTGTTCCTCGCTCTCGGTAGAAAATCGACCGACAACGTCCTGCAACGAGATTAGAAATTACAATGTTAGCAATAATATTTAGACAGCAATTTAAGAAAGAAAAAAAAAAAAAAAAAAAAAAAAAAGAACGAGACGTTTACAGCGTATTTGGTTGTTTCGCAACCAAGTTTGAAATTAGAGAAAAGAATTTTCTTTTTCGTTCGTTGTTGCAAACGAACCCATTTGGAAGTAAATTTTTCTGCTTCTCTTAGCTTATGAAAATTGCTCGATGAGATTTTGATTGCGACTGATCAAACGAATTCGATACAACGGACCATCGTCGGGGCCGGATAGAAGATAACTGAGGTTCCTGAGTATCGATCCGAATTCCGACTCAATTTTGTAGGCCCTCGACGCACACGACGAATTGCTATGCATTAAACATCACGCGTAACGCGCACGCCGTGCTAATCCACGTTAAACTTTGATACAAATTTAAGAGTTGGTCCCGAACTTATTCACAACGAGACGAGACATTTTTTGGTTGTTCATGGACAATGTACAGATTATAAGAAACAGAGAAATTAAATTAAATTCACGTTGTATAAAAGATTTACTGCCATGATCCGACGATTCAAATTCAATCGATCAAACATACACACATCTCGGTAGAGAAACGTTGGAAAACAACAGTGTGGACAATTCAATAGGTGCAAAATTAAAACAACTTGGAACTTGCTCGGCAACGAAATTTAACCAAATTTCCAGCCCAGTGTGTAACAGTTCCGACTAACCCGGTATATATAATTTCCCGGTCGTCGACAAACGATCAATCACTTTCTCGCTCGCGGATCCATTTTTCCAACGACACATCGGCGCGACACGCGTGTCGTTTCGTGTTGTTGCCGCACGATGTGCCAGGGGGCTGAGCGGAAACAATTTCACGAACGAGCGGGGCCATCAATTCCGATCACACGCGGGGTCGCACGAATTTGCGAAACAATCGTCTGCTCGTCCAAGTATACGTGTTCACCGGTGCAAAATTACACCGTCGTTTCTACACTGATAGTTATTTATGTCGGAATCATGTAAATCGGGGAGCGAAGGAGCAGAGGATCGAAGGAGGAGTTGCGATATCAGTCGCGCATACACTATCGTCCGCAACATCTTCCACGCAGCGAATACTTGAGATGAAATTCTTGATCGCGTCTCGGACACAGTTAGTATTAATTAGTAGTATTGATATGAAAGGAAGATCCTGCGGATCGATTCGTACTTTCTAGTATCGAGCAATTCAAAACTCGAAAGATTAAAATTAAAAATTAAAACACTAATATTGAATTGGAATGAAATAAATTACACTGGTATACACTGAGAAGTTGTTAACAACGCGAAAGATTAAACGTCACAGTGCGATGTATTTCAGACTATAGTCATGTAGCGTTCAACGTGTTAAATATGTGTATTCGAAAAGCGTGTTCATTGTTGAATTAGAAAAGTTTATGAAGCGTCAGTCATTTATCGCAGACAAACGAGGTGTTTACGGAGGCTCGTGAGAGTTTTCGGACGCTTGAAATGTTTGACAAGCGTTGAAATGTTGACAGTGCTAGAAAAATTTTAAGGAGCGACTGTATGCAACTACAGAGATAAAAAAAAAAAAACTCGATGAAAAGTTATCGACCTTTTCGACTGTTTAAACCTCGTGAAACAAAATCGTACGTCAGTCCAGTTGGCTGGATTCGTTTCAAAGCGTAAAATCTATTCTTTTTTTTTTTTCCTACAGATGTTTTCACATCGTTATGCAGCAAATGAAAAAGCAAGAGTATTTTCTCTTTCGTTGTCGAAAACTAAAAATTTAAGCGCCTCCAAAATCATTGGAAAAATTTTTCTTATGACTAGATCCATCGTAGTCTCGAAGATCAAAGTCTTTCCATGGGGCTTGCCGTATGATTTCTTCCTCCACAGTCGTTTTATTGAATTTTGAACATATTAGAGTTGAACGACAAAATTTCTAACCCCAATGTTCGATAAGTCCGATGAAATGACAAGAAAAATTCGTGCAGCAAGTTTTAAGAGGTCATTGAAGGTAAGAAGAGACTTTAATTTTCAATTTTCTCACGGTGAGAAGTGAGAAAAACATTCTTTAACGTTTTCAGTGGCATTTGAATTTTTACAATTTTCCTTGCTTTCCGTAAGCGCTGTCAAAGTGGAGGCTTCACACTTCAAAATGAAACGAGGCCAAAATCAATTGTAACAATTTAGAACGTGTAAATTAATTTTTAATTAATAAAATTCGCTCCACAGGAAACATTTTGACAATTGAATACGAATTGCTCTCGACGGGATTGCGCAAGGCGTCCCGAAATATTTCCGAACGGTAGTGTGTCTACATGTGTCTGATAGAACGAGAAAGGCTGAGAGGCGCGACGGACGCGATCGCCAGCGGGAAAGTTTACCATAATAATTACACACATCGGTCGCGCCTATTACACGCGCGCGTAATAGCGCCAGACGCGAAATAACTATAATTTACGTGTATCACCTTATTCCGTATGCCGAGTACGGGGTCGTAGTAAAGTATTTGTGCTCCGGCCGGGGCTCTGACCAGTCGAAAATTATAATCAACCGCGAGTTATTTAAGTTGGCAATTTTATTTCGCCCCGTCTCTGTCGATCGCGGTGCGCGCCGCTGCGGATAGAAGCGCGCGCCGTTTCGGCGCTTCCATTCCTCCGCCCCGGAGAGCACAGCGGCCGTCTGCTCTATTATTAGGCGTAATGGCCCGGGAAAACTTTCATTAACTTGTCCGATGCCTAATTCATGAGACGACCGGCCCGCGATACCGTGTAATCCTTCCTTTAGGCCCGCTTCGCAGAGAAAAAGTCCGATCCGAGTCCGTAACAGGAGTGGGGGCAGGGGAAAAACGGTTTCGCCCCGACAATCACCGAGGAAGAGAAACGATTTCACGTATATCTGGGAGATTGTTTGCGTAACTTTCTCGAAATGTTTCATTCCGCGTTGCCGGCTGTTGATTTTTAGTTTTCTTATCGAAATTCTCACGTTTATCGAAACCCTCGCCGTTTTGAAACATCGGCTCTCTTCGGAGAATTATTTGCGATAGCGTGAAAATTATCTCCTGTTTTTCGTTTTCTTTATCGCGGAACGGGAGAAGAGATTACCGTGTAGATTTTCGGCTGTGACCGAGGGCGAGTTGCGAAAGGAAACTTAAGAAAATGGTCGTTCAAGGACGAGCAGCATGTACGAAGTAACAAATATTATTCGTGATGCAAAGACATTGCATGTGATATCACTAATCACTTGTATCACTTAGAAAAATTGTTTCAGAAATATTTAAGAAATGATTACGAATATTCTATTAAATAAATTATATTAATTTACGTTAAATTTTGTAGTTGAGTCAGAGACGTTCATTTTTCTACCTAAAAGAGAGATATTTCTTTCATTCATATATAATGTATCGTTTGCTTATACAATAGATAATGTATCTACTGTAAATTTATAAATTTATTTTTCTCGTTCGAGAAACATTAATAAAAATGTTTAGATTGAATAAATCATCGCAATGATCTCTTTTTTTTTTTTTTTTTTGTAACTACGACGTTTCGTTGCTTCCAAATTTGAAATCATTTCTATTAATAGAAATTCTGTTGAATTTCTCATTATAACAAGATAACATAAATACGAAAATTATCAGAAAATTAAAAAAAATCTCAATTCTTTCTTCTTTTCTTCTCTTCCTCTTTCTCATTCGTAACAAATATCTACAAATTTCTTCTACATTTGTAACCAAATCAACTAGTACCAAATCAATAATTACCTAACAGTTCTTTAATATTGATTCTTTGAAATTTACACTGAATTGAAATTAATTAATTCATCGCAGTAAATGAAAATCGTGGCTGCCTTAACAAACAGCAACTTGGACTCTTCTTTTCCGCCACCTACCGAGAGCCAAGAGAACCTTCCAACCTGAAAGAACAGAAAACGAAGTCGACGGAACCTTACCTACTGCAAACCACGTCCCCTTACCGACTTGATTTTCATACCTAACGTTTCCTTCCTTCTCCTGCATCGATGCAGAACGAATTTTCCATCAACATAGCAGAGAAAAGAAGTTCCAGCAATCACCAAAAGTCTACTCGACTCACGATTAAGATTGGTGGTTTAAGATTCTGTCTCTTCCGTGTTACAGACTTGCATCCGATCGACAAACCGAAGAAAATATTATTATCGTTTACTTATACAGACTTATTGTTGTCGGACAACGATATTTAGAAAATTGGACGAACGATCGTCCGCGATCTCGCGAGGCAACACGACAGTTTCCTTTAGCGAGAAATGCCTGCACGTAGTTGTACATATTCACGTACAATGTAACACACTCGTGCGGCTCATTATACCGAAGAGAGTTGCAGGGCCTCGAGCGTTCGCCAATGACTCGCGTGTAAGCATGCCGTTTTCTGCTTCGAACAAGTCGCGTGAACACGCTCGCCAGAGAACGAAAAACGACCGAGCAAAATGCAATGACACGCGTAAAGGTCGAACGAGATACATCGGCGATGATAATTGGTCGAATGATAAACGTTGAAGATTTTAAGATACTTTCGAATGGCCCGCTTCGTCGATCGAAATGGAATTTGGAGGCACGAATGTAAGAAAGAAGATCCCAAATGCAAAATTTCAACTACGAAGATTCTTCACTGAAAATTGTAACGTTTCCGCGTGAGCCTGTGTTGTTAGAACGTTTTGCTAGTCTTAGCCAATTAGATTCGAAGGACGATTTAGCCAATTAGATTCGAAGGACGAGCCATTTAATTGCTACTTCGCAGTAGGTCAGAAAACTAAAGACGATGGAATTAGGGTAAAGATAAAACGATTGATGTCAACCGTTTCTAGTAAACATAAGAAGCTCGTAGGTCAGCGACCGTCTTGACCTACGCGATGCTTCTGAGCTTTGATCTAATAAACATTAAAGGAAAACATTTAAAAGAATTTTCCAATGGAAATACAGAATACGAAGATTCAGTGCGCACGAATGTGTAATATTCTTGGAAATAAAGTGGAAGTCTAGAAGAAATAGAAGAAATAGAATTCGAATTATGAGTGACCTTGTATTAAATTTTATATAGGTAATATTTCTTGTTTCTCATACATTTGCATTTATCCGCGTCATAAGCGGGAAAAACAAAATACTGCGACATTTCTTCTCATTATTCTTAGAAAATTGTACGTTACAATTATCGATGAATAATGGATAAACTAGAGATTATCTAGCGATTAACTACGATTATTTTTTCAATTGAAGAAAAGGGAACTATTGAGTTAGAAGAAAAAAACATGCGATGATAAACACATATATAAGGAAACAGGAGAGACGTGATATCCAGTTCTACGTAGTCGAAGTACGGATCTCGAGGGAAAAGTCGACAGTTCTGCTACATCTTGCAATTTAAAGCGTGAGTTTGAAAACATGCATCGAAGAAAAAATTTTTGTATTTGTACCTCTATATTGTACGGATGATTCAGAAAGTGAGTCGAGAATGTAGAATAAAATTTTTTCACTCGAGACTTAGTTTTCGAATATTTAGCTTAAATATTTATCAAATATATTCTCCTCGCGTGCGCACACACATATACATACCGATAATTTAATCTGTGATTTATTAAAAATAATTTAAAGTCTGAATTTAAATTGTAAATTTTTATTGTCGCAGTTTTCAACCTCATTATCACGAAAACATTGTTGTTTAGTAAAGGAGAACTCAAAACAACGATGTTGCCTAAACAGATTAATTTTACAATATAAATTTTATTAAAAATTATCTTTTAAACATTTGTGAAAAAAGAAAATCTGAAATCCGCCAAATTGACGTCACGTCTGGGTTTAGTTGTTCTAGTGTTAATAACATTTTTAGCACAGGTTTAATACATATTTTCTTCAGTCTAGAATTTAAGGAAATTTAAGGGAATCGAAATATTTTTAGCTTTATGTGTCCCCAAGTTATAAAATTCTTCCTTCGTGTTTCTAATTCGGGTAGTAGAATACTTGTTATTACACTCTTTACCTTGAATTATTTTATCTCTTGTTATACTGTTTTGATAATATGTTTTTACTTGTATGATATACTTTATCTCGTTGTGTTTTGTCTCCTGTTATATTGTTGATGATAAAATGTCATGTTTTATTTTCACATTTTTAACTTGCAGTGCAACGTCATCTCGAATAATTTCCGTACACTCGATAAAAGCTTATCGACACTTGAAACTGCTATAACTTTCTCAGAAGAAATCTAAGAAGAAATCCAACTGAACTCATTTTGAAGCACTTTAAGTAAAGTCTTTACCTTCATATATACTCAGTTTCTTTTCCAATTTCTTTTTTTCAGTTTTTCTCTCGGTGTCTTTACAAAAATTTACTCTCGAAAATGCTCCAAATACAAACGTCCTGCGTGGACGATGAAAAATATGTTCATCATGGTCTTCGAAAGTCGAATTCTCCCGTCTACGACAATCGCCTGAAACTTGCCGCGCGATTCATTTTCACCGAGTTGCAAGATGCGATGTCGAGTCGACACAATTTTTCATTTAATGCGCGCAGAAACTTCCCGGAAGAAGTTACTTCCCTGTACGATTTACCTGCATACCTTCTTTTTCGCAAAGCCGCGAGCGTGTATGCAACCTCAGCCATGTTATTTCGCTGCACGGTCGTTAATGAGCCAGCGTGGTTGGTCGCAGTTTCAGTTAACAACACTGTAAAACAGACGGATCTTAAATCGATCAGAAAGGAAATTGCCCGAGAGCGGTCTCGTTCGCTTCCACGTACCGTCAATTCGCAGCAATTTCAGCTGTCATCTCCTCGTCATCGTCTGTTCGCTCGGCCCTCGTCGCGCTCGTGCTCGAAACATTGTTTCAACTATGTTCCTGCGCGAGGTCGTTTTCCCACGTCGCACCACCACGTTGAAACCCACGTTACGGACACCCTGGTTTTTACTCGAACCATGCGTGCTAAGATTTTCCCTGCACGCGGCACGCCACGCCACACACATGCACACAAGATCGCGTAATGAACGGTTTGCCGGTCAACAGAAATCGCGAGCGTGTCGTACAATGATTGTTGCACGCGTGTACATCTCGATTTCCAAACGTATCACGAACCGTAATTTCCGAGTCACGACGAGTCACGGCCGGCAAACGATACACGCTGTTTTGTCCGCGAAATTGTGAGACGAACGAAGACGGAGGATGGAAAGCTGGTTCGACGAACGAGAGCCGCCCATGCGCCGCGTAATTATTTTCTACCGTGTGCGTGTCAACTCTTTGGGCGTTCTTTTTTTCTCTTCTCATTTTCTCCTTCTCGTGCTCCCCATTCCGGAAACACTGCCAGGATTCTGTACGATTTTCTGGTTTTAACACTATGCAACTGTGTTCCAAAATTTCGAAAACGATTTCTTTTCGAAATTCTGATTTCGAAGTTCTGATTTTTGACACTCTGTGTCGTTGCAACGATGGATTTCCGTGTCGCTACTTTCAGCTACGGAGATTACAAATTTTGATAATTTACAGATTCCTCGGACTTGAAGCAAAGCGGAGTAGAAAATTTTGTTGCCAGAGATATTTGACGTTGTTTTTCTTTTTTTTTTTTTTGTTGTTTTTTCGCTAGAACGAACGACGCGCGTAATCTTTCGTTTTATGAAGTATAATGCAATTAACCAGGTTTTGTTTCTGTTTCATTTACGTTTTTCGTGGTTGGACAGAAGCGTTCAGAGTCTTTGGCAATAACGAAGCTCCGTAATCAAAGGCGAGTTAATTAAGAAGTTGGTGTTTATGTTCCCTTTCTTGGATAAAATGCTCAACTTTCAAATTACTACACTCGATCGTAGAAACGCTGGAAATCTCGAGCAATTTGAAAGTTAAACGTTTAACAGGTTGCCGGAGAATTAAGCGAGAGAACTGCTTCCGCACTTTCGAGACCAGTGACGTCGATTTTATTTACGCTAATAACAGCCTACAGAAAAGCTATATCGAAATAGAATTTTCCATTAGTAACAATAACATATTTTCTCACACGATGACGTGGTTATGTTGCAAGCATGTTTCATTCTCGTTACGAAATCGTTATTTACAAAATATTGTCAGAGAGAAACTTCGTTACTCTGACGATGCATAAAGTTAATTAATATGAATGATCATAGAGAATTACGATTCAAATATAATACACACAGAAAATTTGTTTTAAAACATAGTTGAGTTGCATAATATGAAGCGGCAGATGATGTTTCGTGAATATCTAATTGCAAATGTCAAACGTTATCAAATGATGCATTATTATCTATAATTTTTTTCTCGATTATGTAAATGAAGAATTATAATTAAAATTATAATTAGAATAATAACAAAATTGTCTCTACAGTCGGAGACAGTCTAAACTAAACCTAAAGACTCATACTTTTCTCAGTTAATTAAAAAAATTGAAGTAAAACAAATAATTAGAGATTAAAATCGATAATTACTTAGTTTTAAAGAAATATAAATATAAATATAAATATCGTTGCTCTTGCAGTAAACAATTGCAGTAAACACTGTTTAATAAGCTACATTATGTTTCTTCTTAAACATTACATAAGATACACATGACGATTCGATTTTTCTTTTCGCAACATCGAGTATAAGAAGTAGAACTGGTCATTATTCAAATGTATGTAACAGGTAATTGTATGATTTTGATGAAATTGAACGTCCATTAGTGAATGAAATTTAAATATTTTGAAAATGATAATGATATGTTAATGATAGCATTTACGTAAATTTTCAAACAGCTTTTAGCTTACATACTGATTCGCACGTTACGTGACGTGAAAAACAAATTTTTTTAAATTTATTCCTGTTTTATGAGGTTTAATAATAGTGTCCCAATATCATAACAAAAATGTCTAAGATGCCAGAAATTCAAATCACAAAAATATAAATTTAATCGAAAATATTAATTTAATTAATTTAATATCGTGATTTTAACGAAGAAGGTTATCGCTAGCTGGCGTTGATAATGGCACAAGCCTCAAGGAGAACTTTTTTAAAATTTACAAAGTGAAAAACAATGTAAATTGAGCATTTACTCGATAAAAGCGGATTTGAAATTTTTTAAGCTGCTGTCAATTTATATCACGCCAAGCAACGCAGCCTTGGACATTTTATCACAAAATTTTCCTCCATAATTCGTAGAAAATTAAAGAGGTTATCAATTCCGTTTGAATTACTATTGTATTTTCAGCGATTATGAACTTTGACCAAGCATTGATATTCGATATTTTTTATTATTAAAACAATGTTCGTTTTATCTTCCGTAAAGATATTTCTCTGTACCAAAGTACACAACGTTGCTCAGCCTACACTTTGTCAGTAGTCATTTGATCGTTCATAAAGTGAAAACTGTCGAGGAATCTTGTGTATAATTTCCATATTGTATTCACGAGACATATTTTAATAGGATCGTATCTTTGCTAATTATGCTCTGTCACCGAGTAATGACATAATAGTGGCGCATGCAGTACATTCTTTTAAAGAGGGGAGCATTCCAGATGTGTTGCATATATATCTCCGGAACTAACGATACCAAACTCACTTTTAACGTAGCTCGGGAAATATCTTGCATGGAAATGAAAATTTCATGTCCGCTGTCTTGTAGTGACAATTGAAGTTCCACAGTGGTACGTAGTGTATCTTTCACACCACTTTTCTCGATATTTGAATTCCCATTTTGCGTTTTTTATGGGCGCAATCAAAGGAAAAAGAAAGTGAAATTTAAAGAGAATATTACAATCAGACCGTGATATCTTAATGCATCTTTCAATTTTCTATTTTTGCTATTTCTGCATTTCAAGTTTTTATTATTAGCTGTTTCGGATTAAAATTTAATTTAAATTAGTGCCATTTTACGCATTACATTTTAAAATTATTAATATAATTAATTATACATAAATTATAAACATAATTATAATAATAGTAATTATTTATTTATTTATTTAAATATGTTGTAGTTTATATAATCTTGTATTTCGCACGCATCTTCTAGTTTCGCACAAATACATAAAAATCCGCAGTCTCCAATTGTGACAAATATTTCACTTTTCACACGTATTTTTGTACTTTTATATAACTATTCATTAAAATGGTCTGTGAATTTTCACGTATTTATAGAAAATTGCCAAGAATGCGCGTAAAAAAATATACCGTGACATTCAGTACGTAAAACAATTTTTCCTATTTCCTAAATTACTCCTAAAAATATGAAATTACATGAAAATTCGTCTGTGATTTTCTCAGACAAACAAGAACGTACTTTTTTTTTTCTTCAGATTCGTTTCAGACTCGATTATTACATCGAAAATGGCCCTGCTAACGCCGTACTGGGGGCTGGACGGTCTCCTCGTCCTTTCGTCCTTGATGATTGGCGCCTATATGTACGTGACACGGAAATTCAAATACTGGTCGAAGCGAGGCATCAAGGAGGACCCACCTAGACCTTTCGTTGGCAATTTCGCGGACTGCATTTTCCTAAGGAAAACAAATTCGGAGTTTGTGAAAGAGATGTACGACAAGGCCAAAGGACTTCTCGGAATGGGATTCTACATCTTCGACAAGCCATACTTTCTGGTCCGCGATCTAGAACTGCTGAAGCACATCATGGTGAAAGACTTCAACTACTTCGCCGATAGACACGCGACCGCTGACAAGGTCGACGATCGTCTTGGCTACGCGAACCTGTTCATGATAAAGAATCCCAGCTGGAAGCCTCTCCGAGCGAAGCTGACGCCGATCTTCACCTCCGGCAAGCTGAAGAAAATGTTCGATTTGATGTTGACGAACGCGGACGATCTTGGAAAGTATCTCGACTCGATGCACTTGGGAAGTAAGTAGTGTTTCTAGTGATTTTGGATTGACCAGCTACGTTTAAAACAATTCTGCCATGTCAACTTAAATAGGTGTGTGTCTGGTCAAAAGACGACTACTTTAAAGAAATGACTTTCGATTTTATTTATCGTCAGGTATCGATTTCAAAATATAAACTGTTGCACCTTCAGTTGAGGTTTGCTTGATTTAAGTTGCCCTTTTCATTCAACACGGCAGAGTTACTTCATTTTTCTCGTCAGAAGCAACTGAGATTTAAAATTTCTCTAATTTCTCCTCTTGGGGAAAACTGATGTCTACTATAATATTAAAAATAATCACTGTATACGATTAAATGTGCGAATCATCGAAAATTTACGAGATTTACGAGAGAAATGACGTAACACTTACGTAAGATAGAACGAATCAATTTTTAACGATCAATGTATCAAAAAGTACATTACCATCTGCTTTTTAACTCGAGTATAAAAATTGTATCAAGTACCTTTAATTTGCAATTGAGACATTTATCAAGTACCTTTAATTTGTAATTGAGACTTTTATCCAGGCTGTTTTGTTGTATAACTACGATTTTATTCGAATTCTTTAATTCAAATTTAAATTTATTATAAATTTAATTTCATCTGTTTCAGGCAATGGGAAAGTAGTAGAGGTCAAAGATATATGCGCAAATTTCACTACCGACATGATCGGTAACACTGCGTTCGGTGTGAGAGTGAATTCGTTGCAGGAGCCAAAGTCGGCGTTCCGCGAATTCGGCAGGATGATTTTCGACTACGATTTCGTTCGTAGCTTAGACTTCACTATCATATTCTTCTTCCCTAACTTGGTCAAGTATATTAAACCCAAGTTCTTCGGAAAGAAACCGACACAGTTCCTTCGAACTGTTTTCTGGGACGTGATTAATCAACGAATCGAATCGGGACAGAAGAGGGGCGATCTCATCGATGTGTTGATCGAGATGAAGGAGAAATACAAGGACGACCAGACTATGACTGACTTCAGTACGTATTCGCTCGAATATTTTACCAATAAGATTCGAAACTTTGTCCCCTTTCAGAGCAATCCGATACATGAACAATACGTTTTGCTCGTGCTCAATCGGGTACTTGCACTTTAGAAAAGACTTCATACTTTCAGTTGCTAAAAAGTCATAAAATTTGCAAAGAAAGAGATAGAAGGTATCTTTTCTTTTCAATAGGAAATGTATTTATTAAAATTTTATCAACAAAATTTTACAGTACTTCTAGTACTTCTTTTACCATCGAACTATTTATTTGAAACTATTTATTTTTCTTTGTTTTTCTTAATTTAAGAATCGTGGAAGCCTCAAAAATAGAAGTATTCGTTTAAGGGCAGTTTTCACACTCTTGAAGTTGTTCACGTTTCGAATCACTCTAAAACCATATACGTAAAGTTTTGTTCAAATCCGGCAATTTCGGAAATTGTGGAATATATTGATTTTCTAAATTTTCGAACACTCGTAATTGGTGGCCCATATATTTTCGAGCTACGTTTTAGTGATAGTGAAGAATAGGATTTACGAACAAACTAACGTTCATTCACTTTGGCTTTCAGAGTTCAACGGCGATGATTTAGTGTCACAAGCGGCCATATTCTTTACCGGTGGTTTCGAGACGTCTTCCACTACCATGTCTTTCACATTGTACGAGCTAGCTTTGAACCCAGCTGTACAAAATACTCTCAGGGCAGAGATCCACGATGCTCTCGCGAAAACCGATGGCAAAATTACGTACGACATGGTACGAAAGCGTTCAAAAATAATAATTCACAAATGCGTGGCATTCGATGCAAAGTTCTTGCTTCAATGTCATTTATCAGTAAAAACAAACGACATTGTCGTTTCAACGTGACTAATGTCAAATGAATTTCCGCAGGTTATGTCGCTACCGTACCTCGACATGGTAGTTTCAGAGACTCTTCGCAAATTTCCACCACTGGGTTTCGTGGATCGAGTGTGCCTCGCCGATTATAAAGTTCCCAATTCCGATCTGGTGATAGAGAAGGGTACTCCCGTGTTCATTTCCGTAATAGGCAGCCACTACAATCCGGAGTACTTCCCAAATCCGGAGAAATTCGACCCGCTCAGATTCACGGAAGAGGCAAAGAACTCTAGGCCGAGTTACGTCTATTTACCATTTGGCGACGGGCCTCGCGTCTGCATAGGTCAGTCAAATTTACTATCTACTTTACTGTCCATAAACTCGACTTTGTAGAAAAATTTCGAATCCGATTAAGGACGATATGAAAGAATGTGAAACGCACCCTAAATTCTGACGATAGTGTACGCTAGTCCACAGAGAAAAAGAGTTTTCGTTTCGTTTAAAAGAAATTTTCTAAATAGCAAAGTTTGCTCGTATCGCTATCAGTTACGAAACAAGATGAAGTTCTAAGCAACGCTGGCAAAAATTAATAGATCAATAAATATCTCTCTAGTTTACTAGTTAATCTGTTTGATATGTTATAATATTAGTGGCTCGTGCGAAAATTCTACGGAACCAGATAGCGAGGAGTTTCACGGATATTCTATGTATCGTGTCAGAAAGTAATAGTAGATTATCAACATTTACCTTATGTAGTCGTATCGATAGTCTACGCTAGTCTATAGAGAAAAAGAGTTTTCGTTTCGTTTAAAAGAATTTTTCTAAATAGCAAAGTTTGCTCGTATCGCTATCAGTTACGAAACAAGATGAAGTTCTAAGCAACGCTGGCAAAAATTAATAGATCAATAAATATCTCTCTAGTTTATTAGTTAATCTGTTTGATATGTTATAATATTAGTGGCTCGTGCGAAAATTCTACGGAACCAGATAGCGAGGAGTTTCACGGATATTCTATGTATCATGTCAGAAAGTAATAGTAGATTATCAACATTTACCTTATGTAGTCGTATCGATAGTCTACGCTAGTCTATAGAGAAAAAGAGTTTTCGTTTCGTTTAAAAGAATTTTTCTAAATAGCAAAGTTTGCTCGTATCGCTATCAGTTACGAAACAAGAGTTCTAAACAATGTTTAACAATTAATAGATTAATAAATATCTCTCTAGTTTATTAGTTAATCTGTTTGATATGTTATAACATTAGTGGCTCGAGCGAAAATTGTATGGAAACAGATAGCGAAGAGTTTCACGGATACTCTATGTGTCGTGTCAGAAAATAATAGTAGACTATTAACATTTACCTTATGTAACCTAAACGTATCGTTAAAGGTAAAACTTTCAGTTCTGGCATCGTGATATGAAATTGTATCCAATTGAATATTTCAAAAGTGTATACACCATTACGCACGAAGTTTTGTGTCAAGGGAGCAACATTTTTCCACTTCTCAATTATCTCTGACTCACGAACATTTAAAAATCGTGAACTGACCATCACATGCCACAATATGCAGAACGTGAATGTGCAATTTTTGGAATACAATATGGAATGTGTCGTAACGTTTATGAATTTTCACTTGAAGATTTTCACCCGAGCGACCAAGAGCATTAAAATTTCATTACACTTACGATAATCTCCCTCTGTTTCGTTTCTTGTTTCAGGCATGCGACTCGGACTCATGCAGTCGAAACTGGGACTCATTCAGATATTGAAGGACTATGAATTCTCACCTTGCGAGAAAACAAGAATTCCAATGGTCCTGGATCCTAAAGCACTCACCACGACAGCTTTAGGGGGGATACATTTAAACATTCGAAAAGCCACCACCGCGGCTGGTTAAGCGTAAAATCTGTCTTTTACTTCATTTATTTCACTTGCTCAATTTGTAATTGAATAATTTATAACTGAATACGTACGTGTGATTATTCCAATTTAAATGTACTTTGTCATCAGTCCGAAATTTTTTCCCGACGAAACGTAGCTAGACCACAATGGTCAAAGTGACTGATTTATAATTTTTGTTGTTGAAAATTTCATGGTATATTTTTAAATATTTGAATGATTTCTCATAAAATATACGAACGAAAGCTTTTTTTTTCTTTTCTTCTTTTCTCTGCTTAGAGATGTTTTCATTAAAAATTTTAGACTTTAATCGTACCGATAATTCTAATGTTAAAACATTGGGCAGTTGAAGTTCACGGTTTGAAATATCTGAAACCAATTAGATAAGATGTTACTACGTTAAATTGTTGTTAAATCGATCGGAAAGTTTTGTCGTCAGATTCTACTTGTAATATTAGTTTAATGTGCAAAAGATTAAAAATTACAGCCAATTGTAGCAAACAATACGACGAAATCATCTCGGAACATATGTAAACATCCTGTGTGTCTGCCTGTGGAAAGGAAAATATACATCTCGTGCTGAGGAAACGTGAGGCTCCTGTTTTTCACTTACGCGGTCACGTATATTTATTTCATTCACTTATTCTCATTTACAAAAGAGACTAACCGGCCGGTCGGCCGCAACGTGGCCAGTGTATGACCGCCGCTTAACTTAGAATTAAATCTCTGTAATATATTAGTACGACACCTTAGAATCAAATTGGAATGGCGGATACCGTGCGGTATCCCGGGCACCTGGTTCGCAGCCATTGTTCGACGATGGCGTTCGATACGGTTAACCGTGACGATCTGTATGGCACAGCCCTCGATTCTCCTCGACGTTTCTGTCGTCTATCGGTTTGCAGAAAGAGAGAGAAAGAGAGAGAGAGAGAGAGAGAGAGAAGACGTCGAACGTCCTCGGTCGATCGAACGTGGTCGCCGTGATCGTTGTTTCCACGCAGTCGGGTGAAAATTACAGAGAATTCCGGAATTTTTTATATAAGGACGTCGTTTATCTTTCGAATACAGAGGTGCAAGTTCTGTTTCTGGATTCTGTCGAATGCGAAAATAGAACATTAATGTTGAAATTTTATACGACGAGTTTATTTTTTTTTTTTTTTTTTTTTAGATTAACGTTATTTTCAATATTCGTGAGTGAGAAATGTTCACGTGATTCGAATCGACTTCACTTTATTATTGAATAGCGAATGAAACTTCATTCGGAACATTCATTGCCGGAGTTTCTTTAACACTGGAACTACCAAAGTGTTGAAAATAATTTCTGTTAGAAATTTTATATACGTGAAACTTTTAAAAATTTAAATGATTTCTCGTAAAATTGCCTAAATAAAAGCTTGTGTAATTTATCGTATCACAAAGCTGCTCTATTCAAAATTGAAATTTTATGCTTCAAATCCAATAGCTCTGGTCTCAGTGTTGATCTTATAAACAAAGGTTTATTAATTTTAATTCTGATATTCATTCCCATCATTGATAGAATTTAACATGTCTTATTTGCGAAGGGAATGAGGGAACAAGCATATGTGAATATTCAATCTTCTCACGGGCTACACTTGCACCTCTCGTTCGTTAAACGAATCTTCGTTAAACTCGACAATTCTTGTTCTTCAATTCATCCAACAAGTTTAAATTCATCTAAATTAAAATTTCCAAACGGAGAAAGATGAGAAAGCACAAGACGCTCGCGAAATTGTTACTTGGAAGAACACATCGATTTCAATCGTATGTACCTTTTCACTCCGACGCGCGGAACATCGTCGCCAGGCATCATTCCCAATTTCTTCGTTCGATCGTCATGATCGAACAACGCGCGAACATCGGGCATACAGATCGTGCCTCTGCTACGTGCTCGAATTTATTTCACGGTACTCTTACACACATAATAACTATACAATTCATCGTTTACAATATCATGTGATAGTAACTCGCCCGCGAGCTTAGCCGTTATTTCACGTCCTCCGTTCCATAATTCTCTCTCTTACCAAGGTAAATACACGTTAGAGTCGCTTTTTTTTCCTTTTTCTTTTTAATTTTCTTCGCGCACCACTCGTTTCTTCGTCACGATCGCGATCGTTTAGTTGCAACGCGCCTTGTTCAACCTTCGTCACGCTCTGTTCGCTTGAGTTAAGAGCCGCGCAGACGAGCGATTACAATTTTCCTCAGAGTTTCACGTCGGCGATATCGCGCCGAATTTGACAGTTTCGGGTTTGCTGTTTGCTCGCGATCGTCCTCGATCGTTTAAAGGGGTCAGCGTTAAAGGGTCATCAGGCGAGAGCCACCACTTTCTTTGATATAATTTCCAGATAGCGTGGTCGCACTGTTTTTGTTTCTACATTGATAAATACGTTTCATTACACGTGATTTGTTTCTCTGCTTGTGAACAATTTCATCAATTTCCCTGTTTTCGTCGTCTGCCCTATTAACTCAGCATCGCGATCAAACGCCGCGGCACTGAAACGTGGTTAATTTAAAAAAAACTACTTCCATTCGCGATTTCTTTGAAATTCCGAGGTGTGAACTTCATTTTTCTCATGCATTATTTCCTTCACTCATAACCAAAAATAAACTGAAATTAAATTAAATTTCATTGCTGTAACTGAAATTAAAAATTCGTCCCTGAAGATGTTAAACAGTCGCTGGTCGAAAAACCGTGTTGATTAGTGCCGTGCAGCTGATAACGCGACAACGCTTCTTTGGTGCAACTATGCAGAAGTATCTGTAAATAAAAGCAGATAGAGTAAAAGACCTGTTGTAGGTTAAAAACTATCTATGCAGGCAAACAAAGTGAGAATTGTCTATTTATTTCAGGGTCGCGTGATTTAATTAAAAAGAAAGTAATTAGAAGCTTCAATATCAGACAATCGAAACTGAGCGCGTCGTAAACTGTGTACACGAAATCTGAACAGCGCTGCATGGCACTAGGAAGACGAAACGAAATATTCCTACCAAAGCGACTATATAACGAACGACTTCAACGCGAAGTCTCGCGCTCATCCATCGTCTTGTCAGTTCGCATTTTCGTGTACATATCTCGAGTCGTCCACGCCCCGAATAGAACGCGAGGCACGCTCGTAAATTAACTTACAGCTTCGAGTCAATAGTTTAATCTCTTCGATCCCCTTCGCTATCTCGGCGACCTGCGCTACTATCGTCAATACTCGGACGAGCGTTATACCCGTTCGACTGAGAGAAACGGTGCGACGTTTACAAGAAACTACGGTAATTAGGGAAATTGTAAAGTCGTGCGTAAACGGCGCGATATCGCAATCGCGTTTGAAAGTCACAAGTCGTCACGTCGACTCGTCTGCGGCCGATCCTAACTCTCGACTCTTCGCTTCGGTTTTCATCTGTCGTGTTCGTAAGACGATCGAAGCACGTGAACTCGCAGTTTCGAGCAGCAGGCGAGAAACAGTTTGGGAAAAAGCGCGGATACGAGAGGAGTGATACTCTATTTCCTCTCGTTCGACGTAAATTTCTGATTCAGTGGCTACGTTATGCTCGCGTTAATGACAGCGTTGCACAGATGCACACGTTTCGCAGACTTTTCAACGTCACGTTTAATTAACCGGAACTGTGGAAACGTTCATTCTCGAAAATGACGTTTCATTAGCCACAACCACGGATATGACAGTTTGCAGCCCGTAAAAGGACAACGAATGGTTTAATTATTAAATAACGTTACTACCTGGGTCTAATACGATCCGCGAATACTCCACAGGATAGCAGATCTCGTCGAGTTAATTAACACCGACATATTACTCGTGTGACATATCACTCGCAACGTTGATTCATCCAGCGTTAATATATTAAAATATCTCGCGTCTGTTCGAATGAGATTTTTTCCCGACTTGTTTCTCGCCTGTTGCTCTCCAAGTACAAACTCTTTCACCATCGGCTCGACGATATCCTGCTCGAGGATATCTACTTCTCGAATTTTGCGTGCAATTGACACTCTCCTTTCTTGCGTCGTTAGCTTTCTGTCATTCCGTCTCCTTCTCTCGAGGACAGAAATGATTCCCTCTCTCGAGGAGAAATGTAGACTTTAGCGAAGAGAACATCGAACGATCGAAGTACATAATAGAGGCCTTTCCGAGAAGTTACGGGAGCACATTCACGGTTAATATCCCCTAGAACGGAAATTATTCACGGAAGGAACGTTTACGCCGGCGCATTTCGGTAATTGACATTGCCCTGCCCTTTTATTAACACTTTCGCCGCTGAAAGGATCGGTTTCCCTTTTCGCCGGGCATGGATCGCGCGCACGCAATGTTAAAAACTATCGGCTCTTCGTCAATTTCGTTTCTCTTCCAATCGTCCAACGTGAATCAACCGACGAAAATTCAACGAGAGTTGCGTGAGTTGCGACGCGACTCTCGCGGATCGTCGAGGAAATTAAATTTCTCACGAGAGAAATTTACTTGTGCTTGTCGCAAGTGCGAGACGTGCGATTGTTAATTACTACCTGACCGACGGGGAAAACAATTGACAGACGATTTCTATCGTTATCTGGTCGGGAGGGGAAGTTGGAGAAGACTTTAGAAATTTTGTACAAAAAGATTCTCTGTAGAAAAGCTTCGAAGAATTCTCTCTCTTTCAGGAATTTCCCTTCTACCTGACTAACTACGTAGCTTTTAACTACGACGATACTTTCGAAATTTCTTTCAAGTTCGACGGTTTAGCAGGTTTCTAAACTTTGGCCCCTCCTTCTGCTTCTTATCTTCGTTTCCTCTCTCTCTCTCTCTCTTTCTCTCGAAATCGATGCGAAACGAAGCTCGCGCGTCTCAACGTTCACGTGACTCTCGCGAATTCGCCTCGCCGAGAAATTGAGGAGAGGTTTGTCTCGCGACAAGGATGAAAACGAGAAACGATTCGTCTGGCTTCGCGGAGTCGACGCAACGTTCATCTGACGCGACGATCGATCCATCATTCGTTAATTAACAGTCGCGGCGGGGGAATTTACATTCCAAAAGCGGCACCAAATCCTCCGAACGCAAAAATCACACGCTCTGCCCGATTTTCGATCGTTGACACCGTTTCTAATCGAAAATCTCACGCTATTCTCATTTTTTCCCCCCCTCTCTCTCTCACTCTTCTTTTTTTTCGGCAGGAGAAAACGTACGACCGATCACGCTCCGGTAATTGACAAGAATAACTGTGACACGAGGACTACCTCGTCGCGGATTAAACGATCAATTGACGAATGAAAACTCTACACGAGTTGGACCATCGAGTTTCGTTCCTCCTCCTCCTCCTGTTCTTTTTTCTTTTTTTCCTTCTTCTTTTTCTTTTCCCCCCGAAGAAGCCTCGTTTCGCTTCTGTCGCTGACGTCGTCGCGGTAGTAACTCAGCTGACCGCGACCGTGACTCGAAGAATCGAGTAGATTGGTAGAATTAGAAACACGGACGACTCGGTGGAGGAGTATTCGATTGTCGACACGGGGTGGTCCGTCGAGCGTTTCTAGGGAAATCGATTGGCGCTCGTATTATCCATGGTACGCGTAAAAGTCGATCGATTTGACAAGAGTCTAGGAAGAGACAAATAAATATTGACAAAGGTCAGGCACAGATCAGCGAGTGATAGAACGAAAAAAGCATTTGATTTTCACAGTCAGCAAGATGTTTCGTCGAGGGATACATCGATACGTACGGGACGTCGATGAGAAGATGGGGGGGGGGGGGGGGGGGGGGGGGGGGGGGGGGGACTCGCTCCATGGAGTTCAAAGATCAAATACTTTTTTTGCCCGGTATCACTTGGAAGTTTAATAATTTACATTTCTAGCGTCTATACAACGTACAGCTGCGCGCTCCGACGGTGCGTGGCTCGTCGCTGTCTCTGCTTGTTCTGTGCGAGCCGAGTTGGCCACCGACGAAATGGAAGGATTTGTGCGCGACTCAATTTTTTTCACGGTCGCCACGAGGCGAGAAAGTTGGACTTGACGTGCAAGGATTCTCGATCGCTACGCCGTCGGGAAGAGATTTATCGACTGATACGAAGAGCGTAACGATCGGTTCGAAACGGCTCGATGAAAAAAAAAAAAAAAAAAAAGAAAAAAGAACGCGTTGGGGCCAAAGGACCAAAGGAGCTCAAGGTCGAATTTCTTGGTCTGAGAAAGGGTAGACGAAGCACTGCGCAGTTAGAAACGAAAACGAGACTCTTAAAAATCGCGTCGAACGAATCTCTTCTCGCGGCTTCTCTTAGAAGAGGGTAGAGGGAGAGAAAAAAAGAAAAAAAAAGAAATCGCAACAAGCATCGCACGCGGAATGTGCAAGGTCGCGCGAGTATGCAAGCTGTTTCTTCCGGTTCCACGATCCCCGTGGAAAATCGAAGGATGCCCAGAAAGAGAGAGACTCGTTCTCCTTTCAGCGGGGTGGCGCGGGACAGGGAAGAGCGGCAGGAGGGGGTGAGGGAGGAGGGGGAGCGGGCGGTGAAGACGATAACGTAAGACTAGACTTCAACAATACATGCGGTTTTGTCATCGCCGTACAGACACGCTGCTGGTGGAGTATAAAAATATAAACATCTAAAAATGAAAAAGCGAGAGACGCCCGTCAGACGCAGAGAAGCTGATTCTGTGTCGAGACTGAATAACGCGTGGATTCTTCTACGCTTAGGCTTGTATTCCACTTTATGCGAGCAGATTTTTTTTCTCTTCTTCCTTTATTTCTTCTTCTTCTTCTTCTTCTTCTTCTTTTGCCTCTTTCTTCTCTCGTTCTAAACGATTCGAACGAACCAAAGGGCTGTGCGTTCCTTTCTGTCGATCCATTGAAAACTCAGCGAGCAGAGTGATCGCTTTTCAAAAAGGGGGGGGGGGGAGGGTTTCAAAGCGTTTATCGATCGCAGGTAGAAGAAGCGCAAGAGAGTCGTTAGATCGATGGATTCTAGCGATTTCTTTTTTCGAACGATTCTCGAACGGATCAAGTGATCAGATCGTTCGCGGCTTTCGAATCAGAGGAAGACACCTTCTCAGCAGAGGAAACAACGTTTATTTGACATTCGTCGAAATTTCTGACAGACCGACAAAATAATTTTGCGAATTCGGTGAATCGCCTGCGAGATATAGCTGGAACTGATCGGTTTCGTCTCTTTTCCTCGCGACGTCTACACGACACGTGAAATTTTCTATCAGTTCTCTCTCTCTCTCTTTCTTTGTTCTTTCGTTTCTTCTTGTTTCTCGCGACTGGGAAGGTTTTCACTATTTTTATTCTGTTCGTTTAGTTTTGCTCTTTCTTTTTTTTTTTTTTATTTCAGAAATGGAGAGATGAATTTTTTCGACTCGTAATCGAACACGACGCACGTGTCTATCTGTAGATCCAGTCCACTCTCCCTATACGCTCTCGACTTTTGTGTGTGTGTATGTATGTGTGTCACTATAGACCTGCTTCTTCATACGATCGTCTTTTCGGTTTTTCTTCATGCGTATTTATATACGTTGTGCTCTCGTCTCGATGGGAGTTGCATATCTTTCTTTCTTTCGTTTTTTTCTTCCACGTCTTTGTATACATTGCGTCTTGCATATATTTATATATATATTTTTTTATGTATATATGTATAATAACGAACAACATTAATGATTACTCGTTAGGCTATTTTTTTAATTGGACAATAAATAAAATAGTTATTTATATACCGCGGCTTCTCTCAGTTTCTTTCATCTTTCAGGCCGTTTTGTCCAATGTGTTTCTTTCCCTCACTTGCGGCATCTCGTTCTCTCTTCGCTTCAGCTTTTAATCCATCTTCACCTTCTGTCGTCCCGTTAATTTCCATTAATTTCAATTCGTCCCCACCCGTCTGTACTCGACATTTAATTCCATCATACGAGGCTTTTCCTTCTACCTTTCTCTCCCTCCCTTTCACTCTGCCACACTCTCCCCCTCTTTCATTCATTCTGCCCTCACGGAACGGAGATCGATAATTAAGAGCATATACATACATATATTTGGTATTTGCCAGCTGTTCGACAGTTTGGCTTCGATATGAACGTAAATTACACTCACACATCCTCTGGCTACATTTGGAAACAGCTAATCGACATACTACACGCACGTTATCTATAAGACGTTATATTTTGTTATTTTCAATTTTTCTTTTCTTTTTCTTTTTTCATTTTTTTTCTTTTTTCATTTTTTTTTTTTTTTTCTTTTCGAACCGCCGTTTGATCCTCGTGCAACGTTCGAGAGACTTTCTTCCGTCATCTGCCTCTTCCCTCTTTCAGCTTTTATCGTCTGGCAATGTCCCAAGCCATCTCCGAAGATTCTCTCTGCCTGCTCGTCGAGGAGAAGACTCTCGTATCTCGGGGTAGTGCACGATCGAGTCTGCGTTCGCCCGATGTCGAACCGAACCTTCGCAGCCAAAATTTCTTCGACTCCATCGCGTGGGAAACGCAACGTTCCACGATCCAAATTTTGGTGTCCAGACGATCCAAAGTGCTCAAAGACGCGTTGAACCGGCGGCATGCAGATTCTATCGGATATTGTCACGATGTTTCGCAATTGCTGACCGAGATCGATCGTCGCGGATCGCGTGGCGATTCGATTCGAACGGGAAGAACCAGCCGAGAAATTTTCTTACGAGGAACGTGTCTGGCGCGCGAGGTCGAGGCGTGAACAATTCAGTTTTCAGTCGAACATGCAGACGTGATCCGACAATGGCCGGCGATACAATCTACTCATACAGTCGAGGCAACGAACGCTCAGACTTCGTCATTGCTCGATTTCCTCCGCTTCCGTGCTCCAAGTGTCTCCTCGATCTTTCTTTAACTTTCAGCGATCTTCCTCAATCGATCTTTGGCTCCGACGTCTCCTCCCGCCTCTCGATAATTATCCCGTCGGCTTCCCTCGTTTCGACTCGCGTATCGAGAATCGAGCACGACGCGAAACATGCTTGGCGTACGCTTTCAACCGCTGCAACAGAAGATATTCTCAGCCAGCCACCTGTGCAGGCCCGACAACTGTTTCTCGGAAGAGTCCTCGATCACCAGGCCGTATCACTTGATCTCTTCGCGGCTCGGCGAACGCGGAGGATGCGACGACAAGACCTGCGGTGTCTCTGGCACCTGCCTCTTCGGCCGAAAGCTTGCCGTCAGCGAGGAGATCCAGCCGCTGGGAGACTGCGTGCTCTGATCGTGCAACGAGTCGCTGTTGCTGTTGCTCCTGGTGCTGTCGATGCTCATGCCGGACTTGAACCGCGACAACAGGCCAGACGAAGGCTTCTTGGACGTGGTGGTTGGCGAGGCCTCGTACGTTGGCTTCTTCCGCGACTTGGCCGAGTCCTTGTACAGCATCGAGTCCAAGCTACCCGCGTGAGGACGCTCCTCCGCTTTCTTTGGCTCCAACGTACCGAGCATCACGCTTTCAGCCTGCTTCGCCATCTTCGAGATGTCCTCCATGCTTGCCGAGCTTCTTCTGATTTCTATCTTTCCAATGTCCTCTTGCACCACCTCTCCGGACCCGTGCTCCGTCTTCACGACGATCTCCGGCTGCTGTTGCTGATGTTGCTGCTGCTGTTGCTTCTGCTGCTTCGTACGCACGTCGATCTCACCGAACTCGATAACTTGATCCTTCGCGTCTTTTATACTGTGCGACTTGCCCTCGGGATTCGACGAATTCCGCCGGTGTTTCGCCAACGAGCTCTCCGACATCGTGCCTGGCAACGCCTCCAACGAAGCGGACGATCTTTTCTCCTTGGCGAACACCATCCTCCAGCTCTTGTTCTTGTAGTCCGTCGACTTTCTCACCTTGGGCAGCGTCATCGCGCGCTTGTCCACCGAGGACAGCTCGACCACCGTCGCTATCGCCTTGCTCTCCTTCATCGTCACTTTCGCGAGGTTGCAACGCTTGCAAACTGCCAGGGTGTTGTTGTGCCTGGAGGAGGTGGTGGCCGCGGTGACCGAGTTGCTCTTGTTCAGCGTCTTGGTCACGTGTTTCGTGGGCTTGGGCGCGGGTGGCTCCTTCGAGTCGAAGCTGATGCTAAGTCGATCGGTGAAGTTCCTCAATCGTGAGAATATGGACTTGTGGTTGTTGGATCCGGTCTTGTCGTCGCAGCAGCATCGCAGCCCCCCAACCACCGACTCCCTCTGAACCTCTTTCCGACTAGACCTCGTCTCCTGTTCGTTCTCGATCGCCAGGCTGCTCGTTTTCTTCAAGTTGTTCCTTTGCTGGCTCTCGACCACCACGTTACCGTTACCCTCCATCATCCTTCGTTCGCTCAACTTCGCGTCCAACAGAGCTTGGGTCTCGTCCTTCTCCAGCTCCTCGAGGATCCTGGTTGTTCCCTCGGCGGACCACGCGCTCACCGGCGAGCTCAGATCGCTGCCGAGGCTCTCTCCTTTACTGCGTTTTCTCTCGCGCTCGTGCTCCCTGACAGCCCTGGCCAGGTCGTGATTATGATAATCCAGTGACGACTTCTCCCGGCTACCCTTCCGGCTACCCGGGTAGCTTTTCCTACCTGTTGCCGGCCCAGCCAGCGTCCCCTCCGTCGAGATCTTGAATTTCAACGTCTTCTCGCTCACCTCCACTTCGGTCGCCGTCTCCGGGTCCGAACTCTCCAGGTTCTCCGCGTCTTCGCCCGTTAGATTCTCCGTGATGTCGTCGTCGGTGGAACGTGACCGCGAGTGGACCGTGCCCGCCGAACGTTTCGAGCGCATACTGTGCGACGAGGTGGACTTCACCACGCTGGACGAGCCGGTGCCGCCGGACACCGCGCTCGTCAGGTTCGACTCGCCTAGATCCGCCACGCTCTTCCGGTGGTGTCGCTCGTCCTTCGCCGCTTCGTTCAATCTCCGATAGTATTCCAAGGCCTCCCGCACTGGCTGAACTATCAGGCTCTGGAACAAGGATGTTTTTGCGCTCGTTACAAGTTTGAATGTTCCCTCGACCTGGATCTGTGCGTTGAGGACACTCACACAACTGGTCGTCGTGTCGATCGTGTACTCCCTTGGAGTTCAAAGGAGACCACCCTGATTTTCACTGTCTTTATCTTGCGACAAGCCTGACGAGGCTTCTACCTGGATGGATTCGGAAAAGCTTGGCTTGTCCGAATAACGAAGGTACTAACGACTGACAATAAGTTCGTAAGATACCCTTGGACGAATATTGACTGACGTCTGACGATCTCTTGCCTCGATTGAAATGCTCAAAAATCAGTCCTCTTGGTTTACCCTTTCAAAGAGACTCTGAGGAGTATTGCAGAGAACGTGTTAAGACCAATCAGGAAGTTTCCAAAATTTCCCATCGCCGCCCATGAGAGTAACTCGGGTGGGGGTGGCATTTCTAAGAACGTTGCCTGTACAATCCTTGGAGTACACACACGTGTTTACGACGTGACAACCCTACAGTGCGGAAGACCTCGTCGCACTTGAGACTCTGACGCCTAGTTTGGAGTATTCCAAGTCTACACATTTATGCGAGTTCTACGCATAAATGTTTCAGAAATTCCTAATACGACATGTTCGAAGCACATCCATGTCACGTACCGTTGGCCTTAACGATTCGATTCGAGATCCGACGAAGCTCGAGAATTGAACCAAGCTTTCCCCTCTTTCGAGCCACCATCGAAGCTACCTTGCGCGGAATCGAGTTAATTCAGACCTATCCTCTCGCCAATTAATTCAAAACCAATCACGTCACAATTTACGCATACGTGGTACAACCTTGATACAGGGATAACATCGGCCTCTGGTGACAGATCACGTATAAAGGCACGTCGTTATCGCCGCTGGATGATTGACAGCCCTGTCTTTGAGTCAACTAGTCAGAGGGTAGATCAGCCTGCATTAGGCGGGCCTGTGCGCACGCGTCAGTGTGAGTGACCTGAGCGACAGAGTTGCGAACGACATATTGTGACTGAAGATGGACGTTGATGTTCGGATATCGGACTATCGGACAGCGACGAGAGATTTGGTAAATGCACGTGAAATTTCTCCTGGTATTATATTGCCTGACGTGGATTTGGTCGAGGCACGCTCGTACCTACTCCACGTCGCGTTTTGAGAGTGGATTCGACATTAAGGCGAGCATTTGATGTTTCGCGCGCGAAACTCGTAAAAGCCTCGCGTATATATAAAGCCTCCCCAAAGTATCGAGATGGATTTTATGAAAATGCCGGGTAATATTTCGCGCGTTGAAGCTGGTAATAAAAGTACCTGCAGCTCTGGAAGCAACTCGCCCAGGGCCTCGAAAAGGGGAAGCAAGACGAGACCGATGAAGCTGACCTGGGACGAGGGTTTCGTCACTTTGTCACGATCCATGAACGGCGTCACCGGAAGTCCTTCGAGTTTCTCCGCGTCGCTCTGCTTGAAGAACTCTTGCAGCAGCCTGTCCAGCCACGGTTCCGCGACTTCCATCGGCCGGGCTTCGTTGCTAATGTCCGCCACCTTGATCAGGATCATCGATAACTGAAACGACGAAATCGCGATTCTTTGAGGTCACAATTTTCCCCCAAAATTCGTTATTTCAATATTCGACTTTTATTTTCGTTTTCATCTTTTTCTATGACAAGAAATTTTGGAATACTTGTCGATGCCTTGTACCAAATCATAGAATCATTCATTAAATGAAATGTTTATTGGACAGTTCGTTACT